>NC_139335.1:19497500-19735000 GCF_056507025.1 Lutjanus erythropterus | reverse complement strand
TCTGCTAATTGCTGTAATCTCAGTTAATTAGAGTGGAGATTCTTCAGTGGTGGAGTGCTTAGGGAGAGATGCATGTTGCACTGATCTGGAGGTACAGAACTGGCAACACTCCACGTAGACAGAAAAAGAGACGTACTCGCTGGCACACTGAATAGTGTAGTACAGTAGTACTATCTCACTCCAAGGCTCCCTTTAACACATCTAGGTACACACACACACACATACACACACACAAGTGTTGGCTTTTGAAATAGTGGACAGGGTGATGAGAGAGCTAGGTGTCTACACCACTGCACTAAAATGGACTGTTGTGTTTGACAATTTGTTTGGTCATTATAGAAATCATTTCAACTTATACCCAAAGCTCCCTTATGTCTCAATTATGGCTGCAAATAAGGATTATTTCTAAATTATGGTTGCATTTAATTTTACAGTACACGAACAAGACAAAACAAGATGCACTTGTCAAATTAGACAAAAACTAGAAATAATATGCTTTTTATTAGACGATATTAGACCCTGTATTAGTAAGTGGAGGGTGTTGACAGTGGTGAACCTCTACAAACAGAATGAGCCGAGCAGGATGGAGGTGTAAGGCATGGTGGAGGAATGAAGAGCAGACCGCTGGATAACAAAGGAGTCACACAGGTGCAGCAGATTGCAGCAGCAGAGCAGAGGAGATGCTCAATCTGCCCTCCTCGTTCTCACACCCTACGCTGATGTCTCACCTGGCCATTCTACCCACAGTCTCCTCCCACAACAATGAAATCACCGAGACACTCCCAAACTAACATTAAAAACATGTGTTTACAATTTACCATTACTTACACTTACCGTGCACAGTGTAAATGACTATGGACGAAGAAATGTTAAACAAAAGTCAGACTTAGCAAAAATCCTTTCTGCCCCCCCCCCCCTTCCCTTACCCCTCAACTCAGCATAACAGGGTAACTGACAGCTGCTGCATTCTCATGTGTGCACTCCATGAAAACTTGCCCCCAGAAGTAGAACTTGAAGAGAGAGGTAGTGGCAGGTTTTGAAAATAAAAAGCACTGCATATAATAAACTTCCTGTATTAGCCTGCGTCGTCAAACTTTACAGGCAATGTGCATGTGTGTGTCCCTTTTTCATCTTAGTGAGGGGCATGCTTTCCAGCTTATTTATAAAGTACCTGTGAAAACCACAGTCACAAGATGCTGTAATGTACAGGAAAAATCCAGAAAGCAAACTCACCCTTAGACCCTTTATTAGACCTTTATTAAAGCGTATTAACCATTTTCTAAAGCATATGTTAGACCCTTGAGAGCCTAATACTGTCTAATAAAGAACATATTATTTCTTGTTTTTGTCTAATTTGATATACAGTTTCTTACATCTTGTTACTGTACTGTAAAATAAAGTGCAACCTTGATTATAAATTAATCTTTTATTCTATTCAAGACCAAATGGGATGTCTTCAGATCACTTTTTTTTCTACAACCAAGAGTTCAAAACACAAAGATACTCAGTTTAAGATAACTGGAGACAAAGAAAACCAGCGAATATTGAATATTACAGGTATTTCCATATCGTTTGCAAAGCTCCAACCAGTGAATTTATGGCATTTTGCTTAAAAAATGACAGCTAATTCATTTTCTGTTGACTAATTAATTAATCAAGCTCATGCTTTTTTTTTTTACTAATTCATACGCCATATGTGTCTCATTTAAACCAATACAAGGTGTGATCTTTTATATTAGTTTTATTTGCAAATTGACTCCTGCATTTGCATTTTTATGATTTAGATATTGTGGTGTGTATTTTGTCTCAGTTGTCTCAAGTTGTTTGTGTTTTTTTGTGCTTTTTACATTGAAGCCTCACTGAAGTTTTGTTGATCAAATAAAGGCTAAAGGTTCAGTGTGTAAGATTTAGAGAGATCTATTGGAAGGATATGGCAACACGGAAATTGAATATAATATTCATAAGTTGTGAAACACAGTGTGTGGTGGCTGGAGATGAGGCAGCTAACCATCTGTTATGGTACTCACCTGTCATTCAAAGCATCTCTGCCCTTAATTCTGAATACATTTAAGCCTTGATATAATCTCAAATGATCTGGATAAAAATTCACCCCCAGTACAGTTACTATGAATGAGGAAAATATTTACAGAGAACAAAACTGTTTTGGCTGTAAACATGTTTATTTCTGCAGCACACACACACACACACACACAAAAACATACAAAACCTCACCCATTTTCTGATCCCCCTCTCCATCTAATCATTTTCACTCATTCTCTATATTAAAACTAAAAGGAACTTTCATATTTTGTTGATTTTGGACACCCCTGTGGATAAAAGTAGTAGTGCTTCCTATGAAATAAAAAAAACAGTATAATGTCAAAAATTTGATTATCTGAATAAAACTTTTAACTTTTAACTTCCTAACATACTACTTACTATAACTTATAACTGACTGGAAAAATGTTAACAGGCTCGTTTCATCTGATTTCACAAAGAAGTGGATTCAGAGGCATGTGTTTAGAAAAACTACACAGAAACAGCCAGTCTTCTCTCTGATGGTCTTGTTTCCTTATGCAGGTCATATACAGGCATCACTAAAAATTTCATAACTAGTTAAAAACTCTTTATAGTAGCTTTAAATAAATAAATAAAAAGACATATATAATTGCATTTGTATTTTTCCTGTACCTGCTTTTTAGGTAGTCCAGTCTTTTTTTTTTTATTTGCTGAACACGGAGAGAAAAACTCATCCCCAAATTAATAACCTCTTCAGTTGCCATCTTTATAAATGCATGCCTCTTTCAAACAAGAAGATTTCGTATTTTAAATTGTAGCAAAGCATCTGCCTCATACCATGGAAATGTGTCTAAAATGATGCGCAAGATGTCTACAGTTTTCTGTTTGAAGCTACGGTGCAGCCATAAAACAGTGATGGCTTGGGTCTGAAACTTTAAATATTTCACCCAGTGGTGCATTGGAACAAGGAGATCCAGAAGAGATGTGATGATCTGTGAGAGAGAGGGAAAAAAAAGCTCTAAATTTACTTAAGGTCAAAGTCAAGGAGAATATTGGGAGCATGTGGGTTCAACCGATTCATAGATAACACCAGCTTTCTGTGTTGGAAAGTCATTGCAGGATATAATTTGAGTTTATGACATCTTCCCATTTGTTTTAAATGCATTTTTTTCTTTCAAAAATGTTAAAAAAATGAGACGGCAAATTAAATAAGTTGAATCCCTATTTAATGT
The DNA here is from genome assembly GCF_056507025.1 of Lutjanus erythropterus. Classification (NCBI taxonomy): domain Eukaryota; kingdom Metazoa; phylum Chordata; class Actinopteri; order Lutjaniformes; family Lutjanidae; genus Lutjanus; species Lutjanus erythropterus. The sequence goes on along the minus strand of NC_139335.1, from coordinate 19,731,749 downwards.
ACAATCTATGGTTGCATGTTTTAAAGGTAAGCTTCAAAATCTTTCCTCTGCAGCTTTGACCCACATACCCCGGCTACAGTGTCTGGTGTGTCTTTCTGGGTGTGTTTTAACTGAGAGGTGTGAAGACTGGAGCCTCAGCCCTGAGGACATACATGTACCCAGTGTCACACACACACAAGTACAAACACACACAGATCCTCACTTGCACGCAGACACATATGCACACACGGTCCGATAAGCAAACGCAGTCTCACACATACACACGAGGCAGATGTGGCAGTGTGTGGATGCACATGTAGCCAGTGTCTCGCCTCTTAACAGTGAGGTGGGCTCCAGGTAACCCGGAGTGACAGCTAAGTGTCTGCAGGACGCTGTCCAGACGTGTGAGGAGCGGGACAGCTGGACTGCCTCCCAGATGTGACGGAATTCGTCAAACACACACCCATAAGCACGCAGACACACAGACCAGATGTGGCAACAGGAGTCATAACACAGAAGACCCCAGCTGTTCACATGTCAAGAAAAAGGAGGACTAGCTCTTCTTGTCTCATGGCACCCATCAAACTTCCTAGCACAGAGGACAACCGGGGTCAAATCATACTGACAATAGTTGCCAGTCTGGGTAAATAATGACAGGTGCATATGAATTTGTGTGTGTCTGGGATGCACTTCACTTTACAGTTCACTACTAAGATATAACAAGCCATACTTTTTTTTTAAATTAGACAAAAACTAGAAATAATATATTCTTTATTAGACAATATTAGACCCTTTATAAGATCCTTTTTAGACTTTATTAGAGGGTAAGTAGGGACACATTACAACAAATCTGTACGGTAAAGTATACCATTTCCCACTGTTAGACCCTTCTTAGGGGGTAATTTGGGACACAAATCCCATTATCTTTCAGTCTTTACTGGGTAAATCTGGTTCACATTTTATTTTTAAATGGAAAAATAGCAGATATGTAATTTTATTGCAGTTTTCAGTGCAGTTCTGTTGTAATGTGTCCCAAATTACCCTTTAAGAAATTCTAATAAAGGGGTCTAATAAAGGGTTTAATACCATTTTATAAAGAACATATTAATCTAGTTTTGACTCATTTGATACAAGTAAGGCTTGTTATGTCTTATTAGTGTGCTGTAAAATAAAGCGTGACTGTATGTGTACTGGTGTGTGTGTGTGTGTATCTGCACATGTTTTGTTTACTCGTGAGTAGCTTTTCTTCTGCATTTTGTTAGTTGTTACAGTAGTTAGTTTAGTTGTGTGGGTGTAGAATGGAATAGATTGCGCATGGCACCGCACAAACTTATGGCACCCTTCTCCCCCCCCCCCCCCTCTCTTTCTGACGCCTCCACACACACCCCCACACACATACTGGGACCTGGCATAGGCCGCTCTGCTACCCGTTCGAGTCTAACTGCTTTACATTAGTACCACCAGGATTATGTAACGTGGCATAAAGCTGCATGTTAAAATTCAGCCTTGCAGGAGATGGGTCCTGTCCAGTGGGATCTGGAAGTTTTAATATTATTTGCTCACACTTTCCTCTCCACTTTCTAATAAATGCAGGCCGTTAGTTGTTTAGAGTATTGTACTGATGTAACAGCCAGTGAATGAAAAGGAACGCTACCCCTCACTGGGCCCTCTGAAGCACTGGAAGACAGTATCAAGTATGCCATCTTGTGTTCATCATCAGAATGACAGCAACTTCAAATGAACTGATGATGGAAGATTGCAGTCATTCTCTATAACCACACTGTGTTCTCATCACGTCTTCATGTGTGATTACTGCACAGTCACGCTGTTGTTCTTAGTAACTGTACACAAATTATTGTGGGGGGGGGGGGGTGTCAGAAAAAGAGAAGTGAATCCTCACTTTTACTTTAGCTGAAGGGAGCTTAGTTTTGGTTATTTTAGAGAGAAGAGTAGGGCGTGGATTTTTTATTTTTCCATATTTAAATTTTAATTATTGTGAAATGTATAGAAAAAGTAGTAAAACGGTTACATCTTAAAGATGGCGTTCCTGTGTACCATGTTATGACTGTTCTGTGTGCATATTTCCAGTGCATGGGCAAACTTCGACATCCATTCTTCTACAGTTAAAGTGGCAATCTGGACGATTTCAGTTCTGGCTGACTAGTAGTTATTGGTGGTATCTGGAAATAAGTTTAATACTACAGGGCCCCAAATTCTGGGGGCAGCAAAACAAACTATTGTGTTTTCGATAAAGAAGTCAGGCAATAATTGGCCTTTTTCCATTATTCCATGAATAACAGTGATCTGATTTAATGCTGCACGCAGTATGAATCTGAGAAGAGCAGGGTCCAGTGAGAGGAGCCGGTTAACTGGCTGAGAAGTTGCCTGCAGCTTCATCATTAACAGCTCACTGTGGCTGCTCCTTCTTGTTCCCTTGCTCCCTGCAACATTTCAAACCGATCCACTGTCAAAATGCTGAGAGCAACCTTTGTCTTGTTTTGTAGAAGCATTTTTGATGACCGCATCGTGCTAAACTCACTGACAAATACATTGCATTTCCTTCTGTCTGCTTCATAGTGTCATCTTGTGTTTTGACAGTTAAATACTTTTGTGAAGGTGCAGCAGTAAACGTCTGCAGCAATCTTGGAACCCACCGTCCGACGACCATTTAGCATTCTGTATTCATATGCAGATATCTGCTTATAGAAATTAGATTAGCAGTAAGTTAATACAACATTTTTTTTTCCTGGAATGTCACCACAGACAACCAGCTCATAAAGCTGCAAATTTATATTCATTGCAATAATTTCATCAGTGGGCCATAGGCTCACTGTTGCCTTGTTCAGTGTGTGACTTAACAGACATTTATTTAAACAAAAATCTCTGAGATTGCAACCTGCAACCATGATACTTTGACAACTTGTTTATATACAGTATATCACTTTGCATATAAAATAAAATTCCCTTATGCATAAAACAACAGTTTACCAGTCGTGTAGTAGTTAGTAGCTCTTGTTTTAAATTAAGCATAAAGCCTGGAATAATTGCTAGTTTCACTTCTAATTTGCATGTTGGACATGAATGGTTCTATTTAGATCTATTTAAGTCATCTTAAATCACTGATGCTTTTCTTTTTTATGAGTTATTTATGGTTGAAGGAGTTGCCATAGCTGATGATATTATTCTAAGATGTTGGCTGGAGAGTTGTTTTTCCTGAGTGAGGGGAAACATCCAAGGAATTATTAATTTTTTATTAATAATGTGGATGTTGGTCTTGCAAAACTGAAACATAAGGTTGAGCCCTATTTACACCTCAGTATTTTTTGTACAATCACTTATTCTTTCAGACATTTTTTTATCAGTGTTCTTTACACATGATTTAAGCTGAAATATTAAACTCCAGCTTCATGAGAAAATAACTGTGTGCACATTCTCTGTAGCCTGCACAGATTGTATTTTTTTCTCATTTTATGTAACAGAAGTGATAAATGTGTCTGAATCTCAAATACTGTACATGCAAAAATAATCATAGCTGGCACACAGGTTCCCCACAGGGCATCTGCTCCTCAGTTTCAACTGGTATATCAATAGCACCACTATTTGGCCAATTATGAAGCACTTTATATCACTCATGCACCATATTGTAGCAACACGTTTTCTTTTCTTTTCATCATCTTCCATCTTTTAGGAGGGTGAGTGCTGCAGTTGACATTTAAATCTCAAAAGTCTAAAAAAAAAAAATGTGATGCGGTGACCTAATTTACCTACGGGTATATCAAGGAAGCCAAATCATTTGTCTGTTTGTGCAAATACATTATACGCTCTGAAAGGCAGTAGTTGGCAGCAATCATCCAAATGTTCTATAGAAAACAGACTCCTGACAAAGATATCTTAGCACTATTCATTCAGAAAATGCTATGTTAAATTTATTATCATACATATGGAGATGAAAAACACCATAAAGCACCAACAGTTCTCCTACTGCTGAAACACAACGATGAACCTTAAGACAAATTTAAATTGCATGTTTATTTGTTTGAATAATAGCTGTTTTGGACTCACTACCTGCAATAAAGTACTAATTAGCCTCCTCCTGAGATAATTAAATATTTTGTGCCTTGGTAAGTTCAAACATTACTCACAGGGCCCAAGGGAGGTTAATAATTACTGTAATTGACTAAAGACAGCAGCAGCATAATGATTTATTTTGCCGAGTGTTTTCTTGGGATTACAACTGATGTTATTGTTTAATAAAAGCGCCGTTCTAAACTCACCTCATAAAGTGGAGAGCTGAGGAAGATCACAGCATTAATGTGTTAACACAATACATGAATACCATTTGCATTTAACTCCCACACTGATGAAGATGCATATGTGTTTCTGCACTTGAACGTGTACTTCTGCATGTGTGTATTCTTCCCGTAACATCCGCATATTCTGAATGTGCGATCACATACCCTGAGGGCAATCACCTGACAAATAGTCATGCTATGAAACAAATATTATTTGTAGGTTTGCGTGTTGCACAAATACAGCTAATTTAATATTTATGTTTGTGCTGTGGGCATTTTACTTTTCCTTTTCTTGAACATTTTGATCACTCTCGAACAGATGGTTCAGTATTTTCAGTATATTCCACCATATCAAATGTAGTTCTCAGTAAAACTTCATCGCCTCCCTTTTTTTCACTGGTGTTTTATGCGTGCAATCCAGATAATTTCATTATCCTTTGTGGCCTTCTCCCGGTGCCTGATTGTGTTTTATAGGTTATCTGAGAAAAGATCCAATCAAGGCTCCAAATGCCCCTGACCTCGGGGCAGAGCCGTTGACATTTCCTGTGCATCTGGAGCTTTGTCTTATGACTGCATCTATTGCAGTGGAAAAAAAAAAAAGACTTCAACTGCTGCTCTGCTTTTGCCCATATTTCTACTGGGACAAACAAGCAAAGACTTTGATTATTTAACCCTGGTGCAGCAGAAACAGAGTCAAAATGATGTGAATTCCCAAATAGTTTTCTATTTGAGTTTCACAGTGTGGGTTAAAGGGTCATATAGGGCCTACAGAAACAATCTTTATACAGAAACTAGTTTTGTGTAAACTCCAGCACCTTTTAGAAAGTCTGAGGTCATGAGTTCAGCGCTCAGTGCAACTCCCAACCCCATAAAGACAGTGTTGTAAAAATAAAAGTATTATTTGGATTTTCATGTCATTATTAATTTAGGTGCTCTTTGTTTTTCTTTCTGCACATTAGCTCTAAGTGAAAACAGCATTTTTATCACTTACATTTTGTGAAAAATACACTTCATATCTTTTAATATAATACATAATATTTATATAATATAATCAATATAGTGGTAAGGTCTATATTGAAATCATTCAAAGTCTTCATGACACACATGATATGAGTCTGGACAGACATGGATGTAAACTTGACTGGTTGGTAGAGACATACAACTGTGAGGCGGGACTTCTACATTCTGACTGCTCTGTTTTATACAACCATTGACAGCTGACGTCTTACTCTTCTTAACCGGCCGCTAGGGGGGCGCAAAGGATCAACAGCTGCTTTAATTTAAAATCCCGTTTCAGTTAGGGACAACGTATGTGGGGTTCATGTTAATGTTGGCACAGCTTTAGAAATCTCCACTGGCTGTGTCTAGCAGTTGTAGTGCAGTAGGTGCTTCACCATCTGTCGCCTCCCAGGGAGCTGCACTCTACTGAGTGGACTCTTCTAGTTTTTATTTACTGATGGCAAATAAAATTTGACATACAACTAAACCTTCTCATGAAATGTACATTAACAAAATAGTTTAATAATTCATTTTAAACTTTTCAAAATTAAATAGAAAAAATGTCTTTCAGGTCCTTTGGTGTTTGACATTCATCAAATTCAGCTTCTGTATCAGCTGAAGATCCATGTAGAAGACATAAAGCACCAGCATCGTTCTTATATTGTGTGATAAGGAAACGTAAAAACAGATTATTTCACTATTTCACTCTAACATAACATTGTTTGGCTGCTTAGCTTACAGATTTGGACAAACAAGAGGTTAGATTTATGTTTTATTATTTCATATGTTTCACTTCTAATGTTACAGGAATAAAGGCATATGAGGACTAACCAGTGTGCTTGACTGTAACTGAAATTAATGAAGTATAAAATACCTCTGGCCATTGAAGTATGTCTGAGCTAAAACTGGCTTAGGTCGCTACAGTTCGTAGTGAGCTAGTGAGCCAGCATACTAACATTTGCTGTTTAGAGCAAACGCTGTTTAATCCATTCCTTACATTTTTGTTCTTGCATTTTTGGTGCAGAAAGAATTTTATATACAAGTGTCCGTACAATAGCTCCATGAGCAACACATATATGTGGAAAAATTCAGGACTTCCAGGTCTCCTGTGCCTGGTAAACTCTCTTTTGACTGAAATTTTGACCCGGATGACTACAGCTATCAAAAACAAAAACCACAGCACTCCTGTGTACCTCCAGTAGTGATGTGGATACACAGGACTCTGCAGGGTGTTAGTTTACTTCACTGACTCTTCCCTTCCTGCTTAAACAAGTGTTTTACCACCATACCTCACCGAGCTCAAAGATCAAACCATAACTGATCTGCTCCAGATTCCTGCTGTTTTACCTTTTATATATGAGAGTGTACTTCTGCGCTCAGCATATGGACGTCCACTGCAGGGCTACTGTAAACCAATTACCTCTTTGTCCTGGGCTACAAGCCAGCCACCTTTCTCTTTCCAGCAAATGCCTTCAAGGTTAAAAAAACCCATTTCACACAGACTTTATGCTTCGTCTAAACAGAACCAACAGCGATGGCACCGACCCAAAGACTCAGCCGGCCTGCAGATTTCTACACTGCCCTGCTGTGGCCTGCCCTCTGCTCTGTCTCACACCTTGATGGGAACGGCGCTCTGGCCCGCAGTGAGATTAAGTAGCCTGCTGTATTAAATTACTCTCCTAATATAATAAACAGTGTCATTGTTGTCCTCATTATCATCATCATTACAGGTTAATTATAGTAAGTCATCAGGGACATGAAATTTCCATGCTCGAAAATGTAAATTAAGGATTTGCTTAGTGAGTCTGACTAAATTAATTAAATCAATCGGATAACAAAACCTTTTCGAAAACTCTTCAGAGAGTTCAACAGAGAGACTCTCTAGCTTTGTTTGCTGATCATTAACAGTCATTTTCAAGGTTCAGCTTTATTGGCATTACACAATATGAGATTGTACAATGACAGAAAATATATAAACAAATACTGAAATTAAAATAAAACAGTAAAATAGACAATAAAATAGAACAACACATATAACAGTAGCACTAAGGAAACATAAAAAGGAAAACTAAATGATATTTAAAAGGAAGATACACAGTTACATATATATATAACACATATACAGAAAATATGTACAGTTTCTGCAATATCAGTGTGATGAGTATACTTATAATGTGAGATGAAGCTTCGGTTTGTTTTGGGGAATAACTCTGGACTCTTGTATTCTCTGGTATTAATGAAAAGTCATTAACATGGACTCTTCTGCCTTCCAGCTGTGAAAACAGTCATCATTCAAGAACTCAACAGCTAATTTTAATAAGCATTTAAATTTAAGACCATTTGCTGACATTAGCTACACACACAAACTGGTAATGTTTCATACACAGACCAACTGCTAGCATTAGCTACTAGCTACATAACCTGTTAATGTCTGCTACTATGACCCACACTATTAGCTTACTACTGCTGCTACCAAATATTTGGGACTGTAGGTGGTGATGGTGGTGACCAGGACGGCGTGTCGGTGAAAACAGATCCCAATCACCGGAAACAAGTTTATGACAATTTACTTGAAGTTTGAGTGTGAAGTGTGTATCGTGAATAGTATACGTAAAGTGCATTAAAATGTGCATTATTAGAACTATTAGTCTAAGCATGCATTCACACATCTGGATGAACAACTCATAACCCTTCAATGAACATAAAACATTATACTTGGTTAAAAATGTCACCATATTTGGTACTGAGGTAATCCAAAAGTAACTGAAAGTAATAAAGTTACATTACATTATACACATATAAATGTCAACATATCCGTTGACAGAGATCATCTTGGCACAGCATGTACACATGGATACAGATCATATCAGAAGCTTAAAGATACAACAGAAACACTCAATTTTACAGCAGGTCTCACATCATGCAGAATCATGTATTACCAGGACTTGACATTAGGGCGCCACGTTACATGACCAACAATGTCAATGTTACAAAAGATCTTAAGACTTTATCCAAGGCCTAAGATATCTGTGCAGACAGGCTGTCTGGCACTCCTAAGAGAAAACAAAACACATTATAATCTGAAGGGCACTGAGGCCTCTTAGGTCATCGCATTTCAGACATAATTATATATCAGTCACTTATTTAGAAGCAGCAGGAGTACTGGTGTGGAAGCTGAGCAATGCACTGCTGTGGACAGAGTCAGCAGCAAAATGTACTTTAGCCATCTAAAAATAGCCTCATCTAAACAAAACTCATCATCCGTTTAAGTGTACGTTATAATTAGAATATTTTCAAAACTTTACCTTGCCATCAGGCAGCCTTTTCCAACCAACAACCACAATCAGATAAGTCAAATAATGCTCTCCCCAAAGCCACCAGACTCCCCTGTCAAAAACTTGCTGGTCTACTGCTGCCTTATTGTTTAGATTGTTCGTTTGATTGTTTGACTTCAGTGAATCTGAACTAGTCCTTTAAAACACAGAACCTACACAAAAGTAACACTTACTGATTTTTCCAAAGGATTCTGGTTGCTTTGGAGAGAGCTGCTGTCATATGTAGATAATACACTGACTATTGATAGGTACCCCATACAGTCCCACTTAAATTGTAGTTTTGGCTTTATAAAGAGTACAGTCTGGTGCTACTCAATTTAAAAAGTGCCCTGAGATAACTTTTTAATATGATTTGGTGGTGTACAAATAAAATAAACTTAAATTGAACTGGGCACGGTGGTGCAGTGGTTAGCACTGCTGCCTCACAGCAAGAAGGTCCTAAGTTCATTTCCTCCAGCCGGCTGGGGCGCTGGGGAGTTTGTGGCGGGGGCAGGGCCTTTCTGTGTGGAGTCTACATGTTCTCCTCGTGTCTGCATGGGTTCTCTCCGGGTACTCTGGCTTCCTCCCACAGTCCAAAGACATGCAGGTTAATTGATGACTCTAAATTGCCTGTAGGTGTGAATGTGAGAGTGAGTGGTTGTCTGTCTCTATGGTCCAGGGTGTGCCCTGCCTCTCGCCCAATGTCAGCTGGGATAGGCTGAAATATCCCTTTAGCGCACATTTTAAAGGTTCAGTTTACCTAAATTACAAAGGACATACTTTACCATTTAAGAACTGAACAAATCCCAGATACTTAACAATCGAATGCAACAGGAAAACCAAGTGATAGTGTATCAGCTCCTGCCTGCATGCTTGCTCCTGTCATTATCTGACATTATTGGAATGACTGATTTCCCTCACGCCCCTTTATTTCACTATGATTGGCTTCTGATCTGCTCTAATTAGCAGCTGATGTTTAGTAAACCTGGCTCTTCATTGTTACAGAAAGGATTTGATCCATCATGTCTCGGAACACTCTTTCAATCGACACAAATATCATTTACACATCCCTGTGTGCTTTCACACACACTCACATTCTCTGTCAGTCAGTTTTATTTCCTCTCTGCGAGGCTGGAGAGGAAATATTAAACAAATTAGAATCCTCACATAAAAATAATTCCCTTTAAATTCATATTGGATAGTATCACAATTTAATTTTAATAGTGCTTTCCGGTTGTAATTGACCCATAATGCCTACAACATGTTCACTTCTGAGGTTGCATCTGGTTGTATTGCTCGGGTCATATATCCGTCTCTAATAGTCACTCAGTCAGTGTGCACTCCTCTCTTGTTTCTGACTCACTTTAATGGAGGGTACGATCCAGGTCTCACTCCTACTGTCTTTGTTAGAAACAGATGAACAGATCAGACGATTACTTGTGTGTGTGTGTCTGTGTGCACACGTGACCAACGATTATTATTTTTGAGCACATAAATGACTGCATGCTGAAGGACCTGTGGTGAGAGTCATGGCCAGAGGTATTATGTTTTTGGGTCAACCCACTCTTGTGAACCCAGTATCTCAGGAACACCTTGAGGGAATTTCTTCAAACTTGGCACAGATATCCACTTGGACTTAAGGAAGAAGTGAACAGGGGCACCTGAGTCGCTCGTCGTTGGTGGAGTGTGCACTTCATGCACTGACACTGTGAGCAGCAGCTGCGGGTTCAACTCCTGCCTACAGTCCTTTGCAGCATGCCATTCCCCAACTCTCTCTCCCCCTTTCCTGTCTTCACTTCAGCTGTCATGTTGGTTAAAGGCATGAAAAAGCCCTGCCAAGAGAAAATTTAAAATAGGATGAAGTCATTTTTGAGATCAAAGGTCACTGTGACCTTCCATTCCACTTTTGTGAATGTAATATCTCAGGAACACTTGGAGGATATTTCCTCAAATTTGGCACAAACATCCACTTAGACTCAAGGATGTACTGATTAGATTTTGGCAGTCAAAGGTCACTGACCTCACAAACCATAACTCTAGAGTTAATACAATAATTATGACAAAATTTCACACAAATGTCTCATAGGATACTAGCAGGGCTGGATAATAACTAGTAACATGTAATTAGTTGAAAGTAATTAAATTACAGTGACTAATCAAAATGTTGTCACTGGTTGCCATGCAGAGATTTTCACTCTAACGTGTGCACTCTCATAGTTTTCAATGCAGTTCAATAAAACCAGTATTTTTATAACTATCTTCTAAATGTTCGTGATTGTGTCAATTCTAATGTTCCTCAGAGGGCTTATTGGGCTCTTAGTGCTGCACAATGTGAGCCCAAGGCTACCCATCAAACAAGGAGAATGTGAAAAAGAAAAAGTAGAGATTTATATACAGGTGAGTGTGAGAAAAACATTCCCCTGTGTGTGTATGGGTAGTGGAACCAGACAGACAACCCTGACTCAACAGATCACTCTGCAAAGTGACTCAGAAGCTGTCAGACAGCTGCCGTGACAAAGAACAAACCATTCCAGAATAAAGACAACTTATTAGCAGGCTGTACCGACCCCCAGGTCAACTTTGTCAATATTATGACAATGCAGCATATAAGGATCTGCAGTTGATGCCTTTGCCCTCACTGTTTGTGAAGGTTACGCATAAAATCCTGTTTTCCTCCAGGACCAGGTGTGCCCTACCCTGGTGACCGGATAAATCTGCCAAGCTCAGGTTTTCAGTTCCTCTGGCAAACATTTACAATCTGGTCTGATGGCGTAAAGTGTGGTAAAGCCATTTCCTCTTAGAGTAAATTCCAAAGAATATTAATGACTGAAGGTGTTTTCCATTGTCTGTGCAGTATGTTGTAATCTGGGAGATTGAATTTCATCTGTTCTTTTAAAATCATTTCTCAAAAAGGACATTTTAAAAAGTGTTCTGCAGCACAATTGATCCTTCCTAAGTCCTGCCCCTTTTCACTCTGTCCTCCAGTGACAGCTGAAGAAGCTCGGTACCCACAGGAACTTTGTTTCTTTTCTCTTACCTGTGCTTAGATATGCTATGTGCGAGGCTCATCTATGGTGAAGACAAAATACAGTTATGAAGACATTATAAGATGCTTCTGGAGGCCTATTACATATTGTGCATAAAGTTACCTCTTAAGTTAGCTAATGTTTAAAAAGCAGCAACAACAACAACTAACAAGCTAACAATTGACGTAGATTAACTATCTAGTTATCTCGGGTTTAATATTAGCAGTAACATGTAACTAGCTTGCTAATGATTGATGTTGATTAGCTAGCTAGTTTTTTGTAAGACATTATCTAACTTAAGATAAGACTATATATGTCATTTTTACAGGTCCCACAGCAAAATCTTGTAACCATCTTCAAAATTTGGTTCTCCTTTCAACGTGGATGAACCTTGCACATAGAATATCTAACTACAGGAAACAGGAAAGGAGGAAGTTGTCCGAGTTTCTGCTGGTGACTGCCAAGTGGCAAAAAAGCTTTGTCTTTAATCCGGTGTCCATATGTCAGAGGTGAAGATCCTTTCCATTCACGTAAGATAAGCAAGAAGTTAAAAGAGAGCAAGATCAGCCTGAGCTGTGTTTAGGTTAACATCCTGGGGAATTACTCCAAATTTTGCCATGGATATACATGGGGCAACAAACTGCCTAAAATTTTTTGAAAAAAATGTAAATATTAAGGCCAAGAAATGTAATAATTTCAGAAATGACCAAAACATATGGTACAAAAGTGGCTAAGGACTGTTTACAACAATCACCTGTGGGGTCAAGATCACTGTTAAATTCAGCCATCATGACTTTGGACAAGTAGAGATGGAGTACAATTTTAAATTTAACAATAATGTGTCTGAGAGTTTGAATAACTTTGTACAACATTTCATCTGGTATCTGTTTTCTGATAACTTATTTTCTGTTTTTAAGAGTCCAAAGCTGGAAGACTATAGACATTTAGTGGTTTGTCGGTATTACTTATTGACTGTTTTTTTTTTTTATCTGTGTTACACTCAAGAACAGAATCCAAGAGGGATGGGGAGGGCGGGAGGAGAAACAGCTGGAATGAGAGGCCATAAAACTTCAGAGCTACAAACAAACATCTGTTGAAGTGTGTCCAAGGAATGACATTTTTTTTAAAACTAACTGTTCAAAAGAGGCATAAATGCCATAAATATAGAGGTCACACAATGAAGTAATGCCACTTTCTGACTATATATATATATATATCAATCTATTGTAGAGGGGATGAACATATGGGTTTTTGTCACTAGTGCAGCGAGTGGTGGGTTCATTAAAGGGACAGTTCATCCTGCATTAAATTCCTCTTATCCGTAGTGCTATTTATTCTTCTAAATAGTTTTGGACTGAGTTGCCAAGTTTTTGTAGATATCGGCCATAGAGATGTCTGCTTTTTCTCATATTTAATGGGACTAGATGGCACTTGGTTTGTGGTCCTCAAAGTGCCAAAAAAAAAAAAAAAAAGTCACAAACTCAACAGCAATGTCTCTCCAGAAATCATGATCCAGTTATTCGAGATAATCCACGGGCCTTGTTACAAGCAGTTTCTTTCTGTGGTAGAATCAAAAGAATCAATTACTTTTTTCTACTAGAAAGCAAATAGTTTCTGCATGAAACTGCTCATTGCTGTTGAGTTTTTCAAATGTATTTTTTGGTGCTTTGAGCACCACAAGCTGAGTGCCACATAGTCCAATTATACTCAAGAGAAAGCAGACATTTCTAAGACTTTGTCATTTTTAAAAAGTGGGTCCCCAGAAAAAAAAAAAAAAGTTTGGGAAAGTCTGGTCTAGATAGATAAATAGAACTGCAGGTAAGAGGAAAAATGTATATTTGCTGATTTTACTGAGGTGAAAAAATAAGTTTGTTGTATTGGCACTGAGCAATATATATCACAACATAATCTTAACATAATTAAGTTTTTGATAAATAATCATCAGTCATGTGGATATAATGACTAAGTGGATAAAGGTAAATAATAGAAGAAAGACAGAACTGAACAGAACTGCACTGAAAAAAAAAAAAGAAAAGAAAGAAAAATTGCACTAAAGAATTATTTCCTCTGACTATACTTATTTTGTTTTATCCTATTCTATTCTGAATTTAATTGTCTTCATATATGTTGTATCCTGTGTGTATTATGATGGAACTACATAACTAATTTCATTGTACAACCTTGTGTTGTATAATGATAGTAAAGGTTATTGAATCCTTAATGGCAGAATCAGCAGGATTTGTCTAAGTTGTTTGTTAAAAGCACTAGAAAGACGTCCAGGACGACATCTGGGGTTGGTCAGGTGTCCTAAGTTCAGCAAAATAATGACAAAAAACATAAGGAAATACATGCAGAGGGCAGGGTCCCTGCAGACACAGCCACCACCTCACACTTTTAGTGGGTCATAAATGATGAAAAGAAAGATATTATATTTATTTGAGCCTATACATTGTTTTTAAGGAAACTGATGCATAGGTTCAGAACATTAGCTTACGTCACTTTACTGTCATGTCTAAAACTAGGAAAAGATACACACACGCCATAACATGATATAATGATATACAAAATCTAAGACTCATAATACGATATCGATATAGTACCCCATCAGTATTTTGTCCAGCCCAACTTGTGACCCATCAGAGTTGTCTCATCACCACCAATTGGAGGAGGGAACCGTCGCATTATATCATCAACAGCATTACATTACATGTAACGGGAATAGGTCATCATGATACAAAAAGGGTGACTGTATTCCGCTGCAGTTACATATAGTAAAGACACAGGTTCTTATCTTACACCAGGCGCAAAGCTGCCATTTTTGCCACGTCTGCAAGACAGCAAATGAACTCGTGCCTGGTCTGCTTGGCCCCTGGGCGACCTTGGGCGCACAGACCACACATGAGTGTGTGTGTCTTTAAAGTTAATCTCACCAATAAAGAAAAAGGAATTATTATTATTATGATTATTAAGCCTAATAAATCTCAATAGACTGTGCACGAGGGACGGGATCGTCTTTAACAGATCAGTCAGTATGACAGCTGAAACAGCTGGAGAGTTTGTGTCCACGTGTTTATTGAGAAAAAAAAGAGATTAAACAGTTATGATCTATAACACACAAAAAGGCCAAGACGTTCTGTCAAGAACAAGACCGCCACGGCCCGGGGAGGAAAAGGTATTTGTACTTCTGTCAGAGACTGATGCTGGTTAGATGTAGCCGTGCGTAATTTTGCGCACCCACTCCTCACTCCTCTCCCCCACTCCTCAGCCAGCGGAGCTACATAACAGTGATGATGATAATAATGAACTATAAAATACAACATAATTTCAAGGTGCTTCAGTGTAAAACATAACCAGTTACATATATACATGGGTTTACGGTTCATTTATTGTATTACTTTTTGCAGGCATTGATGGGGAGAAAAAAAACTATTTACATATGAAGCTGCTTTGGAAACGTCCTTTATTGCGCGCTCTCACGCTTTAACTTCTCGAAATAGGACATCGGTCTCCTCACTTGAAAATCTTTTCTCTTTGTTTCCTCCTGGTAACTCCGCGGTCATGCTGCCACCGCTTCGCGCTCCTGGTGCACCTAATCTTAAAGGTGATGAGAGCCGACTTTCTGATTGGTTTATTGCATGTTCGGCATAAACTCATTTATGAATTAATCGGGGCACCTGGGCTTACCTGACAGGTGTATCCGCTATCCGCTAAAAGGATTACATTGCAAAAATACAATGCAAAATAAAGAACGATATACATTACAACAGCTAACAAGTCTCAACACCACTCTCATGTGAGACCTTATACAGTTGCCAATTCATTATCATGACCTCGTGAAGAAATACTTTAACTGGATGAAAATTTCGCCCATTTTTGTTTTTAAACCAATCAATCAAAAAATTGCGCACAGCAAAAGTAGCTAGACCAACTAATAAACCTGACAACGAACATAAAGTATTATATTAGGCTAAACAATTTCACGTTATTTTATACTGAGGTAATCTAAAAGTAACTGGAAGTAATCAAGCTACATCATATTGTGATACTTGGATCAGGTTAGTGCCTACATTTTTAACACGTAATCAGTAACTGCAATTCATTTTTAAAGTTACCCTCCCAACCCTGATCGTCAATATATTGATAATAATAATTTCGATGTGGCCTTTGTTCCTTGTGGGTGTAGCCTCTGCCTGGGGGCGTGAGCACGAGGGGGTGGGCACGCTCCGACGTCACCGGTTGGTTCCTACTGTCAACGCCAAAATAAAACGAGTAAAAAAACTTTTCTTTCGGATTCATAACTCGAAACACATGTCAGCGGAGAAACAAAGCGGCGAGGAAAGACGTTTTTCTTCCAGCTGTGATGGTTGTTGGGACTGGTAGCAGAGGAGGCTGTTGTTTGTCTGGTTCTTTCTTCGGTCGGGTCGCTCAGACAGCGAGAGGAGACAGCGAGCTGGAGCAGTTTAGCCGACTTGCTAGCTAACGTCAAGTTGTAAGAAAGTGGAGAAGACGGCGGCTACACCGGAGCTTATCCGCCTACACAGACCTATGCGACGGATAGCAGGTAACAGAGCTCTCCCTAACTGCCTCCACCACATTAAAGACACCGCAGACCAACACGGGCTGTGTTAATCGGACGCAATATAAGCTAGGTATTTTTTTGACCGCACAAATCTTGGGACTGCAACAGCTCTGTTGCCTTGTCGGTAGCAGCAGCAGCAACAACAGCATACGTAGCAGCACCAGCAGCGGTCCTTTCACTTAACTTTGCTCCAGATAAACCACGTATTGGCCGCTGGGCTCGTCTGCTTGTTACAACTCGTTCAACACATGTCTGGTTTGTATTGTTAAACTGCGTTTCCTGGAGATAATGTGACCGATGTCATAGTTATGGTGCTGACACGTCGCTTGCCAGTCCCAATCTGCAGTGCTTTACCATGCATATGCACCCTCTGCAAAGCAAAATGATAAAGGACTTAATCAAGGAGAGGCAGACAATTTCTTTTACATGTATCTTTTACTTTGGGCAGCCCACGCCAGTTGCTATTGTGCGGTGTGCACAATACTCCAAATCACAGAAGGGAGCGTCCACTTATTGTATGACTCTGTGCGCCAGAAGCAAACATCTCAGTCAGCTGAAAACCACAGCAATTACCAGCTATTTATCAATATTCATGTCATGCCTGCAGAGATTGGTGTGATCAGGCTAGCCAAGGCTTGAGAGCAGCTACAGAGCGAGTCAAACCCATTGGTCTTGTGTAGCAATGCGGTAGACAGAGGCCGGTTTGGATTTCCAAAGGAACAGGGGGGGAAATTGAACCGCTATTATTTATGTTTGGTCGATATGTCACGGGGTCATGGTTTGCTGACAGCAGCAGGATAGTCCAGCGGAACAAGGTCAAATGTGGACGGCTGAGCACCTCTCCTGTCCGGGCTGTCAACTGCAGTGAGGAGGTTGTGTGTGTGTGTGTGTGTGTGTGTGTGTGTGTGTGTGTGTGTGTGTGTGTGTGTGTGTGTGCGTGTGCTGCTCCTTCCCATGGGGCGGTGTGAACCAGCCTGTCAGGTGAAGAATGCCGATGAATTATTCAGGCACATGCTGCATATGATCAACGTGGCCCAGGAATGTGCATAGCTGCTCCTGGGGACAATAAGAGTCTCTCAGTGTGGTGCGTCTCCTCAGCTTCCCCGTTGGACAGTTTGGAGTGAATGAATGTGGCATTGGAAAGCACATTGGAGTGGGAGTTCCACTTAGTACTGTTGCTTTGATTTGTGGGAAATTTGAAAGTTGTCATCCTGTCTATTTTGATCCATTTTGGAGTTTATTCTGTAGATGTTTCTAGAGCTCAAGTGGAAAATTGTTCTGAAGATTGCCTCTGAGGATTTGCTCTGAGCATAGCTGTAATCTTCACAGCACTATTTAAATTGATGGGTTTCGCTTGTGGCACTTCGTCTTGGGGTGCTTTGTTTTCTTCAGCAGCTTGTTCTTGTGCTTTGTTTCTGTGTATTTTACGGAACAGTATGCATGCATGACATTAGACATTTTTGAGTAAAAATAGAACTTAATGTAGGCTAGTACATGCCTTAAGTGTCATGTGCTGCTTCCCAGAGGCTGAGTGACTTTAGGTCGCTTTGCAAAGAGAATGCCTTCACAAAATCTATGGCTACATGATAAGTTTCTACCTTTGTGTCTGATGATCAGTAGTAATCGTAACCTTGCACAGTCATAATCATGAGCTCCCCAGGAGTAAGTGGTTTTAAATGGCTTGCACAATTTCTGTGGTTTAATCAGAATTCCAGTGCATTCGTCAGGCCAGAGTCCAAACCGGCAGCAGTATGTTGTAATAGCTGATATTACTAAAGAACAAATGAGAGGTCATGATGAGGATGCAGTTTAAGTATTTCCTGTGGACTTTGTGACCTCTGTCGGTCTCTATTTTTATTTTAGTGGTTATTGCTGGTACATGGGCACATTTAGTTTTGCTGTAATTGCAGTTGTAATAGGTGGAAAGGTTGAAGAAAAAAGCCACATGACGGTTTTTGTGCACATCAAAATAACTGTGAGGAAATGAGGAATGCTTACAAGCTGCTAGTGATATCAGGATTTGTGTCCTCAGTCCAAGTTTAGGGCAAAGGATTGCTAGGACCCCTGTAGTTGCTCTTGGGAATAGAGTTGTTACAATACCAAAATAAAAAGGATAATGCCACAAAAATGCCTTGTCAGGCTAGTAAATCTAGTAAATCTACCAGCTCACTTATCTTACTGTGCAAGTGATAAAAAAAGAATTTAACTATTAAACTTCAATATAGTCAGTTAATTGTTTAAGTAATGGTAGAAAATGCTGTTTTCAGCATCTCAAATATTAAAATTTCCTGCTTTTTCTATAAATTTTCTTATTAAACTAAACATCTTTGGGTTTAGACTGACAAAACAAAACTTTCAAAGACATCACCTTGGACTTTAAGAAAGTGCATGGACATTTTCACTATTTTCTGACATTTTATAGAGGTTTGAGCTCTCAGTTAAACATAATGGTTTACAGTTTACGTCCTTGTTATTTAAAAAGGACTTAGTAGGACCATTTGTAAACGTGCAAGTAAAAATTTACTGCGAGCAAGTAAATTACTCACCCACTTGCCCAACTGGGCAAAATCATGAACTTTTTAATCCTGTGATATAATACTAATATTAAAAAATATAATACTATTATTTTATTATTATTCTGTATTTCTCAGCATTGGATACCTCTTCTTACTACAGCAAAAAGAAAAAAAGCCCCAGGCACACAGAATTGGATTTTGTCATTTGCTTAAATTGACAACCTGCACTGCTGGTACACAAAAAGTAACGGTCTGGTTTTGCTGCAGGGAAAACTTTCAAGCAGGACAGTAACAACTGAACAGAAGTAAAGTCTTGAACAGGCACTTGTTTGTTACTTTAGATACTAATATTGACAAATATTGTGCATTTTAAACATGTGGTATCAAAAAAAGTCTACATTTGACAGCTTTGCTTGGGAGTTAGGCCAGCGAGTTCTTGATGCACCAGCCTGACCCTGAGACAGAATTTTTTGCTCTTGAACACAAGCAGCTCAGAAAACCAATAAGATTACATTCTGAGTTGTGAGGTCAATGTACAGTAAATGGAAAAAGGACTTTGTGGACTGAAAGATTAATTTCCTTCTCTATTTTTCATTTGACCATGCCTGAAAAAGACCATTCAAACAAACTATTTTTGCTGCTCCACGGACTGAAAAGACAGGCTTCCAGTTTGTTGACCTGAGAGAGGGTAAACAAATGTCTTCAGTTAGTGTGCACACTGTGTATGTGCATTTGTTTGTTAGTTTGCACGTCTACATCCAGGGTTACTTCTTATCAATTTAACTTTATATTGGTCCACCACAATTACACAATCAACAGTGATAACACTTAAATCTGTAAGATAAGTTAGAATGACAGCAATAAGGAAAGAAACTAAAATACCCAAACCTAATATACACATGATTTGAACCTAGATGTGGAAAAAATGAAGAGCATTGTTGAGGTAAATACAGCCTAGAAACTTGTTACACAGTCTCCCACAGCCTCTGTCTCATGAGCTGAACGCATTGCTTCATCTTGACAATCCTCTTTTCTTTCCTCGCTCAGCCTTTGTTTTCTTCTCAGGGTTTTTTGGTGTGTCCTAAACAACCCACTGTAATCCCCTTGCAAAATATGCATAATAATGCATACCATTTATTCCAAATCTAAATACTGTGCTTTGTATTGTATTCACCAATAACACCCAATAACTTTTTTCTGTTTTTGCCACTCTGTATTTTTCCCTCTGTTGCCCTTAACTCTAGTGCCTCTCTTGTACCTTTCATCTTCTTTTCTCCCCTCTATAAACTGTCCTGCTTGTCTAAAGCGCTCATGTCACTTGCATTAGACAGCCCATGTCTTGGGCTTATATTTTTTTCCCTTATTCTGTCTCTTCCCTTTCTTCTTTTCTTTGTGGACTGGATGAACCACACAGGGTGCTGCTTCACCCTCTCACCACCCCCACCACCTCAGTTTCTCCTCTGGCACTGCCCAGGATGACTGACAGACAGTCATCGATTGAACCTGTCCATGTGTATCACTCTCTCTGTATCCTCTTGCCCCCACCCCACCCCTCCTGTCTCCTCCCCTGTTGTGTGTAGGTGAGTGATGGAGACGAGAGAGTTGACCGTGGTAGCTGGCAGCTTCGTGGGTTTCCAGCTTCTCTTCTCTGTGGCCAGCCCGCGGCTCTCCTCCGCCATCACAGCAGGTTATAGACGGCTGCCTGACACCAAGCTCACAGAGTGGAACTCCAGGTGAGTAACACAAACCCACAACTCCCCTGCTGTAGGCAGGCCTTTTGTCATATGCATCATCAAACCTGTAAATGCTTTGACAATACCTTTTTTTTCATTGTTAAATGCTGTGGCAGTTTCTGAGCTCAGGGCCTAATAATAAGAGGTCCACATATCTCTCACCATAGCTAGTTACAAAAGGTTATCATGTTTGTCTGTGATTGGTTGCACTGCTGTAAAGATAGGGTCCCTCATTATCGAGTGAACCTTAGCCCACCAACCTAGCCAGAAAAATCAGTCAGAAAGTTCAAAGCAATAGTTTGAATTTTGGAAATATTCTTTCTCTGTCCAAGAGAGTATTTAAGAAGACTGGAAACCGCTAACCTGGCTCTGGTTGGAGGTTACAAGATCCACCTACCAGCACCTCTAAAGATCACTAATTAGCATGTTACACTTTTTGTACGGATTAAAAAAACGACATGTTAATTAGTGAGTTTTAGAGACAGACAGAGCCAGGCTAGCTGTTTCTTTCGAAAATGTGAACCAAATGTTATCACATTTTTTTCCTACAATAGCTAAAAATGTACACAGAAATACTGCAAGGATGAGGCAAACTTTAGTGAAAGTTCGGGAAAGTACTGGCAGGGATGTCAACGGTTAACCCATAATCAGTTAACCGCGACTTTTTTTGACCAGTTATGCATGACGGCCTATAGATTAGCTTGCACAGTGTTGTGCAAGTTCACACTTAAACAGATCTAGCTCAAAGTTCAGTTCATGCAGATTGTTCATGTTCATGGTTTTGAATTTTGAAGTTCACAGTCCTAAACGTGAACTAAACTGCGTTGATTTCTTCTGTCTTTTTTTGTTTTTTAATTTATTTAATTTTAAATAGTGGTGCATGATATCCATGTTTAATTTGAAGTCCCAGGATTATTCATATCTATGGTTATTAATTCGTAACAATTCGAGAACTGCAGGGAGATGAAGAGGGAGACGAGAGAGAGGAGAAGAGCAAATATACAGTAGATCTATCAGTCTGTTTCTCACTGTAACACACAGTCAGTGTAGGCCATACAGTTCAAGCTGCATGATAATGATTTTGTTATCTATAACCTTTTTTTGTGAGGAGGCAAAATCAGGAATTGTTGTGTTTTCATCAGCAGTGATGTTACACGACTCCTATACAGCAAAAAGTGAACATGAAACAGCAAAATACAGCAGATGCCTGAAAGTACAAACAGCTACACAGGAGAGAAAGTAAACTTTAAACCACAGAGATTTCATTTAGAAGCTACAAAAGTCTGAAGAGAGAGAACTGAACACACAGACAGTTTTAGATTGTTCACATTAGGCACTATTGATTTGCACTGTGTCTGACTACGATTGTACAATTGGACTTTGGGGTCAAGTGTACTCTGATCTGGCCCTGTGTCCCTGATGTGAAAGCCCCCTTAAAGACTTCTTTCTCTCTGCTCCCCTGCACAGACATGAGCTGAGTTTCGGCTTTCCAGCGATGCAGAAAGGCAGATGGGTCTACTTGCTGTAGGAAAAGGGTCAACTGCCTATTATTAGTGGGCTCACCTGCGTTTAAAAAAATGGTTTTGCTGCCAATTACTGTGGCAGAGAGTGAGGGATTCAAAGAGCCGATGTATATCATACCATTGACAGCTACTGTGACTAAACACGTTGAAAAACACTTTGAGGATGAGCTAAAACTCAAACTCTGACCACCGACTGCTGCACAGTTCTCAGAAATGAAAGCTACCTGTCAGCTGCAGACTTGGAGATGCAATCCAGTGAGCTCCTCATTCAGAGTCTCTGTCTCAAGGCCTCAGCATACTCTCAAATGGACGCGTAGTAGTTCAGCCTCTCGGTCAACGCAATTTTCTAATGACCTTGCCCAGAAGCTAACTAGTGTGATGTAGACATGGGGACAAAAGGTGCTTCGTATATTTCACATCATGTTTGTGTTATTTCTTAAAAATAAACCTTACTTATTGGTTAATGGATGGGATTTGGAAAGCAAAATTTGCTGAAACTGACATACGTCCCGGCATTTTGTATTTTATTGAACTGTTTTGTGTTCGCTGTTTCTTTGATACATACACTTGCAAAAAAGTATTTATGATTTTCATGTTGTATCGCAGATGGGCCTGTAGACCAACTGAGACACACCTCCCTAGTATAGTATTCTCTGACACGCAAAGTTATGACATCCTGACAAAACTGACCTCTGTTAAGCAAACATATGTATTTTTCGTGATGCACCTCTGATGAAATGGACCTTGATGTGCTTCATCAGTCCACAGAACTACAGCTGTGATGTGAATGGCTGGTAGAGCACAGAGTGGTTTTAAGTTTCAAGCAGGACCCTCAGGGGTGAAGTTCAGAGGGGAATCATTTGCAGTTGCATAACATCATTCACTGACTCCTAGTTATTGGCTATTTAGTCCTCCTTTTTGTCCATCTTTTTTGGTGTCTGTCAGTATTCATCAATAATCCCTCGTTCATACAGCTACAGTATTCACGTCAGTCTTTCTGTGCATATTTGAAAGTACAGGGTGTACTGACCAAGGAATGGTCCAAAACAAGTCAAAGGCCAGGCACTGGTGATGGTTCACTTCAGAGTGGCCTACTGTTGCATAACAGCCAGCTCTCAGTGTGTCAGTATGTTGTTTATGTAACCACAACTTAAGTGCATGGAGAGCAGGGAGAAAGCATTTCCAAAGAAACGGCAGGATTGCATGTTGAACACAGCTGAATAAACTAGAAGCCTGTTGTTAATATTGTTGATTTATGCATCTGTCCACCTTTTTTATTTTCTCTATTTTCATTTCTCTTCTTTTAAATGGTCCATTCTTTCTTTTTTTTAATATAATTATGAACTTGAATTAATACATGAATGAATGAGACATTTATTGCCATAAGAACATCAACAACTATACATGACCACACATATTTTAACATCATATAAAGCATCTTTTTGGTAAAGGAGACCAAGTACAACTTTTCAGTAAAATCAGAGAGCCAGCGAGTGGCTGTGAGATTGGTAACACAGATGGCAATGTTGACAGTCTATTTTACAAGTTTCCTTTAGCCAAGTTCCTCTATGGCTGTTCCCTTTTTAGACACTACAGTCTGATTCAGCAGTAAGAATGGACTCATCCTCTCATACAGTAGTTGATCTGTAGAGCCAGTCTTGGCTGGGGCTCAGGCCAGCAGCTGCGGCCTGTGGACAGGGACTGCTGTACCCGAGACACTGTGTGGTGACAGAGGAGGAACTGTGATTCTGGTAGGCGAGAGATAAGGGCCACTGGACCTCTGGAGCATCTCTTCACTGGGCCAGATAACCACTCCAAAGGTCAGGGGTGTGCTGTATCAGGCCTGATAAAACAGAAGTTACACTCACGTGGACACAGGGGATAACATAGATATAATTACATAATGTATGCAGGCATGAGAAGACAGCAGAAACATTAGCACCCCAGATTTTAATAATTCTCCATTACAGCTGCAGAATATAAACTTCTATTGGAATGCCACAGAGATGTCACAAAATTTATAATCAATATAATACCAGTGAAATACCATGATTATCGATACCCAATTCAATACCACAGGGAAAAAAAAAAATCAGTGGTTGTTATTTTACTTTGCCACCAGAAATAAAACCTCTTCAAATCAGATCACTTTCAGAAGAGTAGCAGTAGTTTAAATTTACTAACACAGTGACAGACCATTAGTCTGATAATAAATTTGAAATGCTCAAGTTATAATTTGATTACGGATGACACAGACTGAACAGTAAGGAGTCAGGATGGTAGCGTACCACTGTGAGCTATGGTTACTCTACG
This sequence comes from Lutjanus erythropterus, assembly GCF_056507025.1. NCBI lineage: Eukaryota > Metazoa > Chordata > Actinopteri > Lutjaniformes > Lutjanidae > Lutjanus > Lutjanus erythropterus. The sequence goes on along the minus strand of NC_139335.1, from coordinate 19,707,475 downwards.
TTAACCTAAACATGGTAGCCTGTAGTGTATAGCTTGCAAATATTGTGTATTTTCAGGATATGGATCAAGGATAACACTTTGGATATGTTGTGAATGTAACATTAACCTGAACTATAACTCTCTCCTCAGAAAAAAGTTTGTTGGTACCATTGGCATATTGGTTTTGGCGAATTTGAACTCAAACTCGCATGCAAAGCACTTCTACAGATGACTCTGGCACAACTGTTTTTGTTTTTGACAAATGGAGGCGGATCTGACGTGTCATATCGTATCTGTCACAATATATCGTTCAAATTTTTTTTCACGATGAAAACAAATTTCTATCACGATAATAGCAAAATTCCGATTTGTTGCTACACACAGCAACAACAAGCATGGCTGAGAACAAAAGTATTATTGCTGCCAACTCCAAGATGAAGGAATTGGTTCAAAAAAATGGAGTGACTTCAGTCATGTGGAAGTGATTTGGTTAGAAAAGATCAGATGTTCAATAAACCACAGTAATATGTGAGAAGCACAAGAAGACAGTAACAACAAAAGGGACCCAATGCAATAACTTAGCAGAAGGAGAGCCAAAAATCCTGTGTAGAGAGCTCAACCGCTTTTATTATAGCTTTAAACCAAAAATATTTTTTAGTATTTTTTCATATCATCAAGAAAATCATTATTGCAGAAAACCTTGAAATATTATGATATTATTTTTGGCCATACTACCCACACCAAATCCCTAGTCTGTCATCATATTTTCTACTACTTCATCTAATGTGTATGTGTGTTTGTGTGTGTTGTTTTTATCCCCAGGTTGGTGTCGACTGTGCACGCCCTGATTGTGGGGTTGTTCTGTCTGTACATCCTGTGGTTTGATGATGCGGTCAACGCCAACCCTGTCTGGTAAGAGGAACTCTAATATGACAAAATAAATCAGGAGAATGTGTGACATGCAAATAAATACGTCCCTATAAACCCCATAAACACAAAAGTAAGGATGATGGAAAAGCCAAAATACTGACACATTACAGTTTGTCATTTCGGCAGGCGAAAAAAGAAAAAAAAAATAGTGTGAATGCTTTAGGCGCTTTTCGGAGGAACCTGTCTTCTCACATCTGCCTTTTCAGACCGGCAGCCATGTCTAGCTCACAAGGGAAGGGAGGAAACAGATGAAGGGATGAAGATGGGAGGTGGGTGGTAGTGAAGGATCGTCAGGGTTGGTAGTTAATACCTTTGGAGAGATGATGATGGCATTCCCTTCATCAGAATGAAACAGGGAAGGGGGGAGAGGACGGATCTAATGTGTCAGCGGAGTCTCCAGAGAGTTGTAGATTCAGTGGATTTAGCCTTTGATTATTGTCTTTACTGTCTTCTCTCTGTCTCCCACTCACTCTCTGCTACTGCTGACTGTGTTATTCGCATCAATGAATCTTGAAAAAGAGAAATGGTAATTTCCCTCCCCATTTCTTTCTCTTTTCCAATATCTCAATCAGTCTTTTAAAACATTTCTGTCTCTCAGTTCTCTCTTATATTCTCATAATACTCTATCCTTCCTCCCCGTCTCTCTCCTTTCTCTTCTTTCCTTTTCCTTCTGTTTCACTTCCTCTCTGGCTCTCCAGCAGCAGACAGAGTAGAATCCCACAAACAAGGCTCCTTTTCATAATAAACAACAGCAGCCTAGTCCTCTATGCACCCCCCCCACTTCTTGTAGACCCATCACCCCCCCACCACCCCCTACCCCCCTGCACCACACACCAGCAGCCCTCCACGAACCTCCTCCTGCCTCTAGCTGTCTGTTGTACCCCACGTCTCTGGCTGTCGAATCAATGCAGCACACCTCCCTCTCTCTTATTGTCTGTGTCGGCCCCGGCTAGCATCGCTGATGGAGCGAAAAAGGGGAGAAAAAAGAAAGTGGGGGTAGGGGGTCAAGAGAGAGGAGTGAAGGGACTGAAGCAAGGGGCTTTCTCCCTCCTCCTCCTACCAATCTTCATCTGCAGAGTGTTCAGGTGCTTCGTATTTCAGCCCTCCTCTCCAAGCTTCTTTGTCTTAACCGTTTTTTTTTTTTGGGACAGATGCTAATGCTAATACTAATAGGGTACATCTTAACATCATACAGCTACATCTTACATCTTAGCATAGTGATGTAAGAGTATAAACTAAAGTAAAAGAAGTATAACACAGTAAAAAGTGCAAAATAGTGTAATAGATAGTAAGCATAAATAAAATAATATGCAAAAGTATAAAAGCAGTTCAAAGAGAGAAAATATTGTTATTGTTATAAACTGTGAAATGCATAAAAAACATTGCAAACCAGTAACCACTGTATTCAGAGGGTGGTACAATAGAAAAAGCAACAAATTGCTTCTTTTGTCCAACCAACAGAACAAAACCCAGACTCTTCATCTATTATCATAAATGATAAAGAAAGGCAGTAAATCCTCACATTTAAGAATTCATTCACATCAATTTTTTGTTGAAAAATGAGTGAAACGATTAATCGGTTATCAAAGTAATTGGCAATTAATTTTCTTCCGATCGACGATTAATCAGGTGATTACAGCAGCTCTAGCTCCCACATGGAAAAGGTGATTTCTTTGTGAAAATAGTTTCTTTGTCTGCGTAATATTGCCGTTCTAACTTGAGCCCTGCAGTGTGTTATGTCTGCTTATTTCCTCATCTTATCCTCTTGACCCACCAGCACCTATACACCCCCCCCCCCCCCCGATATCCTAATGCCTTAAAGCTCATCTAGTTGCAGCACTGGAGTGATGCAAGTATAATTTCTCCAGTCAATCTGATTGTATTGCAGCATCATTAAGACCTGTCACACAGCAGCATTGTTCTGCCTGCTGCTCTGAACAGCACTCGAGTGGCCAGAGCCGTGCTGTTAGAAACCTGCATTGTTTTCAGCTGCTGCTCAGGCTCTTTCACTGTGTCACTCCAGCTGGCAGTGCAGCCCAGGCCGTTATAATAATCCATTCAGTTAACAAGCACCGTGTCTGACCACCACGCCTCTGCTGCGTTCTTTTGATTGGCTTATCTGGACTTGAACCTTACATGTGCAGGACCGACTGAGGAGAACGAGGGACCAAATGTCAGTGTGGTGTAGAGCTGTAGAGTCAACCTGGTTTTGATATGACATTTAACCTAAAGGTTTCTGACACATTTTATTACTTTCCAAGTTGACACTGAAGATATTTGGCCCCATGAAAGAACTTATTTGTATTCTTATCCTAAACTTTTTTTTTACTATTTCCTTTAAGACTTGTGAGTATTCCAAAACCTCTTTCACACATGTACTGCAACAATTACTTAGATGCCCAAAAGGGACTGTATGTGTGAAGACAAATGTCTGTTGACCTGGATTTAAACCTGCCAACTCTCTAGTCCAAAGTCGAGGTGAGCCACATGTGTTAATAGAGCAGCTCAGTGTCTGGTGTGTATGAGAGGGTGTGTTGATGTGAAAACGGCTCACTGAACCACTTGTTTTAATGTTTTGATAAATGCCATAATGGGCTTGTGATTTATGATCATTTGAATAACAGATGCCTGCAAATTTCTATATGTTCTGCTCTATTTGTTTAATTAAAAAAAAAGTTACCCAAAAGTTTAAAAGACAGATTTCACAACAGATGAATATCTAATAATTGTTGCAGTTTTAGTAGTCATAGAAAAGGACCTGAAAAAAAAAAGAAAGTATGACTAGTTGTCAACAACATGTCATCAAGAGCTCTACCAGAACACAAGCAAAGATAAAACAAAAATGAAATTTGATTGACTAAAATGTCTTTCTAAAGATGGCTTTAGGCTGTGCTATAACAGTGGTTGTGTAAGTTTATTGCATGTCATGCTCTGCAAGATGGGTCTAATAAAATCCTGGTGCCGTTCTGTGCTTGTGACTGTACAATGTCAATATGAGGCATGTCACATTGTGTGATGAATGTGTGGTGAATTGAAGCGCTACAGCTACAGCCACCAGTCTGCTTCTCCACAGCTTGGCAAGGTTTTCCCACTTTTTCAAAAAATTCTTTTCTGTTTTGCCTCCATTAATTTTGGTTTGCGTGTGTGTGCGTGCGTGTGTGTTTTTCTCTGAACTTTATTCAGCAATGGCACTCATAAAATGTAGCACCGGACAGAGTATTCTGGAGAATTTAATGTATATTCTATTTTTAGGTCTGGGTCGTAGCAGCAGTCACACTGTGAGTTTTTGGTCCTAAATTACTGGCACTGTCAGAATTTTGCCGCCAGCTGTCATTGGACACCAAAGTTCCACATCAGCCATCAGTGGACACGTCTGACAGTCCATGGATTTTATCACCTTTCTCTCACATTAGCTTTCATCTCAGGACAGGCCAGAATCGCACAGTGTAAAGCAGCCTTAAAGCAAAGCGGTCCACAACTTGGATGAGGGACAGTCAAGGGAATGTGAAAGTCAGAGATAAATCAGAGAATAGAATACAGGTCATTTTACCCTGAACAGCCTGCATAATGACTAAGGGTGTTTTCACACCTGCCTTGCTTTTTCCAATTTGATTTGAACCAAAATTACAGTTTCGAACTTTGGGCCACCACCAGGAAAAAGTTGACATTATTTTCTTTATAAAGAGTCAGTTGACCAAAACATACAAATATTCCAACACATTTTGGTTATTTTGCACACATAATTGCAAAGAGAGACGAAAACTACCCTGATCAAATGTATATTATTTAACAACAGACCTTGGTGCAGACTTCAGGTGTGAAAGCACTGTGTGAGGGTCACAGTATACTAAGTAACTACTAAATTGCTGTTGCAATGCTAAAAAAAACTCAAGCCTGTAAAATAAAGATTAAAAAATGTAAGAAAAATTAGCTATCCATAATGCACACTGAAGTGATACAGCTAACAATAGATTAAAATGTAACTATTTTTCATTTAAATTTTAGCCAATTTTAATATTCGAACTTTCAATTAATTCAGATGTGAAGGCATTATAATTTTTATAGGATATATGTCATCTAATTTTCCCCCTGCAGAGAAAATCAGACAAAGGTCTGACCGACACTGGGAAGTAAATCAAATCAGATATTTAATATTGGCTGATATTCTTTATATAGAATATATAAACACACATTTTTTGCAGTGATCCCTCAAAAGTGGTTAATACTTGCGACAAAGAAAAGAAAGAAATGTTGTTGTTCAACATGATATCAGGGTACTTTCACTGGTATTTTCAATAATTAGAAATAACTATGACTTTGAACAACACAAATATAGCCGCTTAAGAGCAGATTTGTTCACACGAGTGGTTCTTAGATGAGGCCCATTGAGTCAGGGCTATTGGAGCACTTTGTGAATAAAATGCTCCATATCTCTTTCTGGGCAAGATTCCAGTCGGTTAACCATACATTGAGGGAGGAGCGTGGCTTTACTGTACATTTAATTAACTGATGCTGGATCACACTGATGTGATTATCAGGAAGCCTTTGGACTCTGTGACAGCAGACTCTCTGAATATCACACTATCTGGTAGGTTGGGTGTTATCCAAGCTCATATTTGCTTGCTGTATTTCTGTCTTAAGTGCAGCGGTAAAGTGATACAACTGATCAGTTAACAGAAGGAGCACTCTCTTGTGAAGCAGACATTAGATTAGATATGTAATCAGAGAGAGAGAAAGAAAGCTTCATTAAAAATGTGACCAAGCCAAGGATGATCATTTCAAGCCTAGTATCTCTGAACACACTCTGGAGTTTGAGTTCAGTGACAGCCTGCCAGACACCAATAATATATTGTTTAATTGAAGCGTTATAAACATCTACTCCTTCTAAAAGAATATTAATGATTTCTTACGACTTATAAACAGACAGTTACTCATGCAGTGAACATTCAGTAATAATTTGAACTCTAATGAAGGTGAAACAGGTAAACAATAACACAAGTTATGGGCTGAAATAGAAATGTCGACACCATGACTGTTGCCTCATTGTCAGAGAAGTATTTCAACTTTATCGCTGATGACGTATCAGGGCTATTTTATGATTTGTTACAGTAAATATATTACAGAGTTCTCCTTTAAATAATGTACTGGATGCCTTTTGCATTGATGTCACACAGATCAGGATAGCAGAACCAGCTATACTGATTTTGTTTGCAGCATGGATGTTAACTGAGCTTTGAAAGAATAGCGAGCTGTAGAATAGCTATTCAGAATTAAAGTTCTCAGAGAGTTGTGCCTTTTGATTGATGATTCTGATTTTTAATGTTGTTTTGTTATCGTTTCCCAAATACTACATTTGGGCAAAATTGCTCCTAATGCTAAGTAATCAATATAGTTTTTTTTTTACAATTCAGTTTCGATTGGACTTAAATTCAATTCTGGCTGCCACTTTAAAGAAAGTCTTAAAACTAACTTGCCAAGCTGTAGCAACCCTGAGTGAGGATATTTTCATATAACTCTTATGGACTCAGGGTGGATGGTGTGCTCCTCAGATGCAATATGCAAAATAAAAGTTAAAGGATAAAAGCTCAGGGTCATCTGTTGGGTAAGGTGAGCTATCGTACAGCAGGTGTGTGTGCGCGCATCAAGCTTTTGAGTGTGTATGTTTATACAGTATGTGTGCTGCGGGGTTCTGTTACACAAGTGCTCAGTCAGTCACTGGCTATACGATACTTGTGGCTGATACCAGGATCGGATGTCTGTTAAAGCAGAGACACCTTCATTGTTACTTTGAACAGATGTTATTTGCAAGGACACCTAACGGTCACCAGAGCACGTCATGAGTCTGTGACCTGAACTGCTGATTACCATTTATTTAGAGACTAAAAAAGTAACAGACGTTCTAATTTGTTGTTCAAACAACATGCTGTTCTTGTTAATGAACACCTAACTATGCACAGGAGTACCACTGTAAGCTCATCAACATCATCAGACAGTCAGTAAACAATCAACTTTGAATGACCTTACTTGGTGATTCATGGTTAGTGAGTTAGTTGCATCAATTAGCCTGCAAAAAATGCATCATGTTCTCTTCACAGGAGTAGATTATTGATCACAGGAGCATACTGTGAGTGCTTTAATTTTTTTTTTATCCTCCCAGCGTGTTTATCTTGAGGGTTGTACTGTTACAGCTGTGTTGATTACCTTTGTAATTACCTTTACAATGTGTTCTTTGTTGTTCCACAGGGGTGACCCCAATCTCGTCAAACTAAATGTAGCCATAACCTGTGGTTACCTCCTTTATGGTGAGCTACTTTTGTTTTCATTTCTGTTTATCATTTCTTATTCCCACGCAAAGTCTATGAGGGCAGTCGGTTAAAGTGTAAACACAGGAAGGAAAACTTAAATCTGAAGCAGCTTGATTATAGTTAGGAACACTGACGTCAGGCCTGTCATTAACCGCACTGTTGGCTATAAAATACATCTGGCAATCTGCACCTTGATAAGTAAATATAAGAGGTTCATTGTCCTGCATACTTGACTCAAATTTAAGGTTATAACCAAAGGTTAAGTTTAGATGACACTTCTTAGTGTGAAATGTCCTCTTTATTGTGCTTTCTACAACCCCAATTCCAAAAAAACGTTGAGACATTGTATAAACATAAATAAAAACCTTTTTGACCCATATTCAATTAAATACAAGATATTTAATGGTCAAACTGATTAACTTTTCATTCTAAATTTGATACCTGCACCTCAAAAAAGTTGGGACAGGAGCAAGTTTATCACTGTGATACATCACCTTTTCTTTTACCAACACTCAGTAAGTGTTTGGGAGCTGAAAACATTAATTGTTGAAGTTTTGAACATGAAATTCGTTCTTATTTTTGCTTGATATAAGACTTGTTTTCTGTTGTTGTATTTGGCACTTAATTATGCACCAATTTGACAGTGTTTCTGGATGTTGTTGATGTATGGCTTTAACTTTGCTTGGTAGAGTCTTAAATTGTATTTGTAGATGCAGCAACAGATGTTTATTTGCAAGTTTTCCGAGGTGTTCCCGAACCTGTGTAGTATCCTTTATACAGTCATGTGAGGTTTTTTCATTGCCGCCTGAGGGGTCAAAGGTCATGTGCATTCAGTGTTGTTTTTTGGCCTTGCCTATAAATTATATTATGGATTGTAGATGCTGAAATCCCTAAATTCCAAGTTCTTAATCATGATCACCTGTTACCAATTTAGTCTGCTTACCAGTGGAATGATCCAAGCATTACACAACTATCAAAGTCTTTTGTTGCCTCTGGTCCAACTTCTTTGAAATGTGTTGCAGGCATCAAATTCATATTGAGTTTGTATTTACAAAAGACAATAACATTTATCAGTTTGAATATTAAATATCTTGTCTTTGTGCTGTATCCAGTTGAATACAAATGAAAGTAATTTGCATAACATTTTATTCTGTTTTGATTTAAGTATTACACAATGTCCCACTTTTTGGGGAATTGGGGTTGTACATTTTTAACCTTTTCTGTTCTTGGATTCACCAGTGGTGAAGTTGCTGTTATTTAAAGGAACTTAATTTTAGTTACAAACACCAATCTAATGCTGGTTATATTACACTTAATGAATTGTTGGCCCAAAGAGGCTCAGCACTCTGCACTTTAGCTTGTCATTTTCAGGTTGAGGTTGTTTAAAGGGAACAACATAAGTCAGAAAGCCCTGTTCATGGAGTATTTTGTCTACCTTAGTATACTTGACTCAGTCTGTTTTCAGAAATTGAAGGTTATGACCACAGTTTAGATTTCATGTCAGCCTTCCACATTGTTCTCTGTATTTCCTCCACTGGTGCAGTTGCTGCTCTTTGGTAGTTGTGTACATAACCATCCTCCCTAGTCAAACACATGTATCAGTTTGCCAGCTTTCTGACTGACCTGTCACCCTGTCCTTTGTAGACCTCGTGCTGCTGGCATGTAACTGGAGCACTATGGGGGACAGCTTTTTTGTCTGTCACCACTTGGCGGCGCTGTATGCATATGGATATGTGCTGGTGAGTCTATCACTCTTTAAGACCCAGGGTGTTTAAACTTGAATGGGTATTGGGGACAGTGTATTCCTGTATCATAATGTATTTGTGTCATTTTTCTTGTCTGTGTGCTGGGTCATTACAGACACGTGGCGTGCTTCCCTACTTTGCCAACTTTCGTCTCATTTCAGAGTTGTCCACACCATTTGTGAATCAAAGGTGAGTCAGCTCTACTCATGAATAATCACTCTTTTTGTTTTATATCTTCCTCTGACATCGTTTTCCTCACCCACTCACTCCAGGTGGTTCTTCGAGGCATTAAAGTACCCCCGCTCAAATCGGCTGGTGGTGTTAAACGGTGTTGCCATGGCTGTGGTGTTCTTCCTGGTGCGCATTGCCGTCATGCCATCTTACTGGGCCAGTGTGTTCGCCACCTTTGGCACTCCAGACTTTGAGCGGCTGGGCTTGGGTCCCCAGGTCGCCTGGATCACCTCCTGCATCGCCTTGGACATCTTAAACACCGTCTGGATGTACAAGATCACCCGCGGCTGCTACAAGGTCCTGACTGGGAGAGGGGGACGAAAGGTCAAAGAAGGAGCAGAGGCAGACAAGAAGCACGTCAACAACCACACAGACTAAAAACACGTAGAGCAAAGGATGTCTAGGCACAGACATGAGCAGGGAGGGAGGCTGGGCATCCAGGAACCTCACAGCCTCTCTCTTTGGCTGTTAGTCTCAGCATCCCTCCCACCCACACCCTCCGATCCCCCCCAATCTCAGCCCTCGATCTCCTTGTCGGCTAGTGGACCGGGCTAAGAGTCCTCAGGTTCTGACCCCGGCATGGGACAAGGACACTGCTCTTTGACTCACTCAAGCACCAGCCTTTGCAGCCTCAGTGTTTTCGCTGACAGATAAGTATCCTGCTGGGTGATAGCATTCGGCCGCAGACGACAAGGTAGAGCTCACAAGCACACTTCTAACTCCGTCTGTCAGTCGCCTCCACTATTCCTCTCTAATCTCCTCTGCTCAACTTCAGCCAAAGCCCAATCCTCTGAAGTGCCTGCGAAAGACAGGAAAGCAATAATTGTGGAGGACTAAGATCTCAAAGTCTAACAGAGCTTAGCCCCTTCAGAAGACAACCATCTCTCGCTAGCTATTGCTCCTGAATGACAGTCTTCTGTCGTTCATACGCCGTCCACACTAGAGGAGACGTGGCCCACAGAGTGACAAACTCTCACATCAGACCCCATACAGTGTTTGAGAAATCTATAGGGCTCTTGTCTTAAACTCATCAGACCTCACTAAAAGAGACAGACAAACACCATAATGCCTCTTCTACAGTATCACCTGCTGTGGCCTCCTTGTAACAAGTGGCGCCTGCCTATATCACCAGCCATGCCCCTCCAAGCTCCTTACAATTTGGGTTATACATACATATATAAACAACAAGGAATATGCATGCAGGAAAGAGAAAGACACTCTCCAACATCCCTAGCTTCTCACAAGACCATTTTGCCTTTTCAGTATTCACCGTGTTGGCATCGCTGTGCTCTACTTTGCCCTCTTTATTCTCTTATTTTTCACAGCCTGAAGTCATGAGCAGTTACAGTTACATCCATCGCAACCCTCTGCCTCACTGGATACTTCACCATCCAGCTTGGAAGTTTGGTTTTGTTCTACCTCTCCCCCTGCCTTACAAAAGACTTTGTCAATCCCTTAGTCATGAGATAATCAACATTTTTGTTTTCTTTCTACTGTAAAGAGTGATTTTAGCCTTTAAAATATTATCAGTTGTGATATCACTGATTCAGAGGAACTTCTTCATCTCTCTGTCTCTCTCTAACTGTCTTCAGAGCTTATCCCAGCCAATGCAGTGAAACAGAGTGGAATCACCTTTCACACCAAACTGTGTCCAGTCAGTCAGTCAGTCAGTGTATCTTTCTAGAGAAACACCCCTGGAGGCTTTTATATTTTCATTTATCTCCTTTTGTCCTTGGTGGCTCTGAGAACCTGACTTAGGCCGTTTCTTCCAACATGGAACCGGCCATGTTCTGTTCTGAGAGATTTCCACCAAAAGCAAATTGGCTCAGGAGCCAAAACGTTGGTTCCCAGGTGGAACCAAAACATAGCAGGTTTTCCTTGGGAACTAAAGTGGACGTGTCATATTCTACAGGTTGTTGAATATTGTGCAACGTCCTCTGTTGATGACGTCCTTGATTACAGCGGTTCTGCTCCAAACTGGTGGAAGTGCGCTGGTTCATTAGATAGCACCAAGGTACCAAGGTCATGCAAACCATGCAAACACTGTATTTGGTGCCCTCCAAAAAACACTGACATGGTGCTCTATGTTTTGCTGCGATATGAATGCTAGCAATATAAGATTTTTCAAAGGTTTCTAATACCTAATTGATTTGGATTTACCAATCTGTGACAGTAGGTGGTCACTGTCAAAAGCAATGTGGCAATCTGCATGTTTTTTTTTTTGTTTTCTGTGTAAACTATATCATCACTGTAGAGCATGGTGAGATTGACATATTTCTGTGATGCCTTAGTGAATAGTCAAGATAGATGAGTAACATCTAAATATTGATTGCATTAATCTAAAAGGGGTTTGTCTTCCAAAACAGTAAATGTTTTTGCCTCTCAGATACTGAATGCATGTATATTTGAGTCCTTTCTCCTCTCCCTGCATGTCTGTATAGTACAGTATATACACATACAGTAGCTATGCAGATACCTTCTGCACACTGTATGGCTAACTCACTAATCATTGCCACATCTTCTGTATGCCAGTTGGCATTACTTGGTTTTACAAATTCATTGATACTTCTCGTACGGTCTGCTGTTAGCAGACACTACTAACTACATAGCTGATATCATGGCAGACAGAGATACAAGAGGATGTTTCAGATTTGGCTTTTGTCACACAACTAGAAATTTACTGAGGACAAGGTTGCATATTTACTCCAGTTTCATTTTTTTGGATAAAGGAGTCCTCCAAAATCGATGCAGCTTTAGAGATTTTAGCCAGGTTCCCATCCAAATGTGCAAAGGGCAAAGTGTAACCAGGTTTTTAAAGAAGAAAATCTGCAAAAGAATGTGAATTAAGCACATTTTTATCCACTACTTTTATGTGAATATTAGGAGACGGTACATCAAGATAAATAGGTTTATTTTTGCAATTTCAGTCAAATTGAAATTGTGTATTAAAAAGGGTGGATGGAAATGCACTTATTGCTTTTTTTTTTTATTCCATGCATTCTTTTTACTTGTCAGAACATGCCTACATTACCCATAATGCAACCAACGACTACTGAACATTCTGTTGGAGATTCAGGTATGTTAAGCTAATGGTGGCTAATGTAACTTTGAGTCACTAAGGTCTGGTAAGCTCACTTCTTTCACTTTTTTCATTGTCAAACTTGTAGTCTTCAGCCCAAATTGTTAATAAGTAATACACATGCCATACAATACAATGCCACATCTTGTAATAAAGAGCCTGAACAAAATGTGTAATAAATTTCTCCACATTGGTACGTTGGTTATTAAATTCACAATTTGCTCTTTTTTTTGATGAAACTGTAATAATACAGTATTATGTAATAACCTACCAAAATGTATGACTTCATTCATAAAAATCAACAAACTTTAACAATTTTATTTAATGCATTCTAGCATGAATCATACCAACTCAAAATACATTTTAAAAGATACAGTTAATTCAGTAGATCAGTAGTATCTTTCTTTGGTCAAACTATGTCAAGTTTTGCTGTATTCCTTTGCTTAAAACCAACCACAGTATGTAATAATTTATTATAAAATGTGGAGAAATATATTGCATATTGCAAGCAGGCTGTTTATTACATAATGTGGGTGTTAACACAAAATAAAACATTTTTTTGGATTTATTACATAGCGCATTGTTACAGAGCAACAAAAAGATTTCTACACATTTGGAGTTGTGCTCTATATCTATAGTCTATATAAATAGACTTTGATGTGTAAAATTGGTGGAATTGCCCTTTGAGTCTGTGTATCTATAGTTGGGATAGGTAGTTATAATAGTCTGGGAATGTCTGGTGGTGTTTTCACTGTGGAACTACAAAGCACACTCCCTGTGGAGCAATAACTCAGCGATCTCCTGTATTTCTGTCTGTCACCACAGAGGAGGGGCTACAGTATCTTGTGCCTTTTACACAAATGGTGGATGTGATGCAGCCAGATTTGGATGAGCATGACCTTTCTAATGTAATATCCAGTGATTATCTCCTCTGTATTCCATATGTATACTCTGTATATATTTTTATAATCTGCCTGCACAATGATTAATCCGGCCAAGTATTATAATCCAAAGCTGATCCCTCTCGGGGAGCCTGTTTTGTGATGATTTTAGTGCTCTCCTGAATACAGGAGGTATGTCTCTATGAATGTTGTGATGGGTTATTTAGTGGCATTAAGATGAGCTCACAGTGTCCAAGGTGATGAGAATCAAATTATATTTTTCGACGTAAGCTCTCTAAGGTATACAGGTAGTTGATGGGACGGCTGACATCTCAGCTCTCCGGCCTCCTAAAAACTCAAAGCTGTGAATAGTCGTGGAGTGAAACTGTAGTTCGGTTCAGTCATGACACTATGATGAATAGACTGCAGTGTGGGAGATTTCCTGAAACTGGCTGAGCAGTGATGCTGATGCACTTGTTGTAGCAGCATCCTCAACTCTGATGCAGATCTTGTGCACAAAGAAAAACTACATATATAAGAATTACAGTATGATGTCTGAGGACTGGACAGACTGGGAGTTTTTTGTATTTGTCAGGGTTTTCTACAGAATATATTTCAAGAACTGAACTATTTGTGCTGTATCTCACATCCTGGGGCTGTTTGAACATTGATAGAATGAATTAATGATTGATGAACTTGATAAGGCTGCTATTGTAAGGCCATGATCTGTATTGTATCAGGTTAGAACAACCACATTGCCTTTGTTTCTTTGGGGAGGCCAACAATCATTATATTATATAATGAATATATTTAAATATATAGCATTAAGGTATATACAGATCTGTATATATCTGTGATGAAGTATTGAAACCAGATGCACACTGTACTAACTAAACCTGTTTTGGTCATATTTTGTGTTTGATTTGGATGACAGGACGTCATCTTAGGTACGTTATAACAAAACTGCATCAGAATCTGGTCCTTCAACATTGTACTCTGACGGTCTTCTCAAAGTTTCACGTGGTACTTAGGCAACTAGTATTCTGTCCCACTTTTGTTCTTCTGAAATACTTGATTTCAAGTTAAATCCTAGGTGTACAATGAAATAGAATGGATTGAATTTCAGTGTCGCAAGGATGACAACATGTTTAAGAAAGACTGGAAAAAATGCAGACAAACTGATAATCAAAAAACTTGCCAGTTTTTTTTTTTCTTTTGAATGACTTGCCAGTGTGGCTTATGTTCTTTCACTCTTGTCTATTTTTATTTTGTCTTTTAATGCAATGCAATTTCTTGTTATGATCTGTCTTTCTGTTTTCTTGAGATTTTAATGTGAAGCAGCCTACACTACACACAGGCCTTAGGGTCCTTGTCTGAGCATTACCTTGTGACTCGGATTGTTGTCGTCTACAGTGACCACTACTAATGATCATGTAACTGTAGTGCTGAAAGCTGAGACTTACTTGAAAGTGTTGATCTTCAATAAAGTTGAAGACAAGAGAAACTTGTTGCTTGACTCTTTTATTGTCATTTCACAGTAAAAGGGACAGTTCACCCTAAATTTAAATATACATATTTTTCTTCTGGCCTACAGAGTTTTGGAGATATCAGCTGCAGAGATGTCTGCTTTGTCTCATCTATATCAGGAGTAGGTGGAACTCAGGTAGAAAGAAAATAATTCCTGAAAACTTAAATGAAACGTTGATATGAAAATGCCAAAGACAGTTAAAGAGTGTGTCCTGTGAGTAGTTAGAACTTGAGTTTAAAGTCTGTGGATTATCTTGAACAACCTGGTCATGATCTCTAGAAAGAGACATGATTGTATTGTGTTCTTTGAGGACTACAAGTCGAGTGCCATTTAGTCCTTTTATATTAGAGGGGAGTCAGAGATCTCTACAGCCAATATCTCCCAAATTTGGCAACTCACACCAAAACTATTTAAGAGGATGAATAATACTTCAGGCCAGAGGAAGAGCATATGTTTTTGATTTCAGGGTGAACTGTCTCTTTAAATGTTTAACCTTAATACAGCAACCTTATTTTCCTTTTTACTCTTGCACTAATTCATCAGTTTCCTTGGTTTCTGAACAGTGATGTCAGCATGGGAATGACCTGCTGGATTCAGTGTAAAGCATCCAGACAGCAGTGTACTGAACCGGTCCAGTCATCCGTCAGCTCTGGGCTGCTGGTGTGACAGATTTACCCCTGCAAGCCAAGACCAGCTACTGGTATCTGGCACATTGCTTCATGTTTAAATTGTGTGTAAATGATGGGGAACAAAAAAGGAAAGGTGAAGTCCAGACTGAGACCTTCAAAATGAGATGAAAGTGGGAAAAAAAAAGAGGATTGACTGAAATGGGGATGAAAGAGAGATACGAAGGAGCGTGAAAAGTGAAAGGGGGGGGGGGATGTCGGAGCCACAGCAGGTCTGTGATTGAAACCATCTCCTGTGTGTTTGTGTGTGAGAGTGTGTGTGCACCAATCGGTCAAGGGGCTTGGTCAGAGACCGTGTCTGAGGAGCTTTACCAAACATGGTCACATAACAGAGACTCAATGAAAATTTCCTCTTGCTACTTACAGCACACAATCATAGTGTGGACCCTGCTGTTACACTTCACTCATGCACAGGATGAATATCATCACCTGCATGTCCTGTACACACAGAAACACACCTGCATGTTCTAAAAACACACTGCCTGTCGTCGCCCGATTCAACACAATTACTATCACATTACAAACACAAAGAGGAATGCGCGGTATACCTCAGCGTTTTCATTGTGCGGCTGATTCTGCAAGAGAGCCTCAGCACCTCATCCGTGTTTACTTTCTGTCAGCTGTGTTTGTAAGACATTTAAACTTAATGAATTCATGTCTGTAAATGTCAAGTCTCCTCTTTCCCCTCCGATATCTGTGTTTTGAGTTTATTCCTTTCAAGTCACTCTATTGAGCAAAATATAGTTGTATAAAAATAAATAGATTAAAAGGATATTCCTATTTCAGGAGGAATTTATACTGCCGACCTCTCCCAGACTTGGGGAAACAAAAACACATAAAAAAAAAAAATCAACATTCCAGACTTTGGAGAGGCTATAAACGGAGCCAATTTTACAAGGTACTTACACTCTTGGCCAGAGTTGATCGAAATTACTTTTGCACCAAATTGTTAACAAGCAGCACCTAACTATCAGCATCTACCTCAGCCCGACGTGTCGTGAGCCTGTCCCAGCCTGTGAGTAAGGGCCAAGATCAAGACGTGCGAAAATGACCGAGGGCTGGGACAGTTCCCATTTCGTGCTGCATTACCACGCCTCACATGGCACAAGGTTGATGGATGAGTGCGATTTACCATATTTATGGGTGGTTCTAAATAGAAACAGGCTGAAGTTTTTGAAGAAAGTGTTCAGTTCCTTGTAACGAAAAATTCATAGGCCAGTTGAAACATTTGAAATAGTTGGAAAACTAAACAACTGAACTTATAGCTGAAGTTGACAGAAATACAAATATGGGAAGAAAGCAGCTAAAAGAAGTTGAAGTTTTAGTTGAAGTGTCGTTTCAAGAGTGATCATTAAGTGAAGGTAATATCAGTCAAAGCGAAAGTGCTGAGTTTTTTTTGAAGTTCAAGCGCTGACAAGGGATGAAATGTGAATGAAAGTTTGGGTGATAAATTGAACTGGAAGTCCTGACAGAAATCTGTGCCAGTACAGACGTATGAAGTGAAAGACGATGTCAGTTAAAGTGTCGTCTGAAGCTCGGGCGCACATCCTAAGTGGATGGAGACGCCATGTCAACCCCAACTTCTAAAAAACATGTAGTTGTCCCCAGCAATAAATTATTTTATTATGTCATTTAAAGTATATATTCAATAGAAGCTGACTGCACTTTTGAAATAATCCACGCATAAACGCAGCACTCTTTCAAGGTTTCATTCAACAACACTGAAAGGAGTTGAAATGTCAGTTGAAGAGAAAGAGATGGAACAGATGACATGAAACTGTTGAAAGCACTTTAAAAGCTGTAAGCGATGAATGCAGTAAAAAAAAATATCACGTAACATGTAGCCACTGAAAGAAGACTTTCTTAGAGGATAATTTGGGACAAATCACATCAGACCTTTACTGTACACTACAGTGAAATCACATATCTGCTGCTTCCCCACAGAAAAACAAAATATGACCCAGCTCTATAAAGTAAAGGCCAAAATTATAGTTAGACTTATTGTAATGTGATTTGATTAAAGAGGTAGACATCTGTTTAGACATAGCAGATGTGTGATTTGCTAATTACCTGTGAATTAAGTCCAATAAACAGTCTAATATTGTCTAATGAAGAACATATTATTTCTAGTCTTTGGCTAATTTAATTCAAAATACAGCTTGTTATTTCTTATTAGTGTACTGTAAAATAAAGTGCAACCTAAACTTCATTTAAAAAAAGGTATAAATATGAGGATATGAGCGAGCATCACTGAAGGCAAGCACACTGACTTGTGACTGAAGAGGTCTGAGCTGACGCTTGTGATTTTACTGACCAAATCCAGGTTTGTTTGAAGCTTCCTGTCCTCCTGTAGCGACAGGTTGGAATTATGATGCCATGAACTCAGCCTTCAGAACTCCTTCTGAGCTGCGTAGGATCTTGAGGACTTCTACCATAAATAGCCAGACAGAGTGGAGTGAGGAGAGGGGTCGGCGGGTGGAGGGAGAAGCAGCTTACTGTAGAAATGCCCTTCTGAGTTTCTGAAACTGCACTAATCTCCCTCTCCATCTCCTCCTCTCCCTCCCTTTTCTGTGTTTTTCGCATCTTTCTTCCTAAACAGTTTGAGTCCTTGAAACTCTCTCTGCATTTTATCAAAGTTTCATTGACTCATCATTTGTCCTCAGCCTCGTGTAACATTTATCTCTACGTTCGGCTCGGAGCTCTCCCGCCATCCAAGATGCCTGTCTGCTGATAAATCTCTTCACTCTGAAAAACTTTCCCTGAATGTGCCATGAGCGTACAGTATTTTTAGCCCTTTAGAAATTAGAAATTGTAAATCATCAAACAGTTTAACTGCTCCTTTGTTTGGATGGCTGGGCTGCTTATGATCTTGCCATCCGAACTAAGCTCTTCTCATAAAATGCCAGCAGCTATTTAAAGTAAAAAATATTGTAAATAAAAAGCACATTATTACAGACTTTCTCCCTCCGGTTGATAAAACTGTGACACATTTATTGTCTTTTCCTTAAACGAGGCCTCTTCACTCTTTAGCTACCATCCACATGACATGTTGTAATAAATGCATCCAGAGGTAGCCTGTTAGCCCTATGTGTCAGATGAACTTAGAGCCAGCGTAAACAGTAAAGCCCACCGCACAGTAAATATCTGGCTGTAGTCTGTTATTTTTAGTGTGAGGGATTCCTCTCTCATAAGACATTACATCTCTATCCCTCTCCCAGTCAGCTCAGGCCCTTCCCTTCTCCCATCATGCCCAAATAAAGTGTCCAAATTCCATGTGTGTGCTTCTTCTTCTCTCTGTGAAATGTTTATAAAGACCCTCGCTTGGTGTGTGTGTGTGTGTGTGTGAGAGAGGGAAGCACGACTGTGCATAAATGAGCATGTCCCTGTGTATGCAGAACTCTATTGTCTACATTAACAGACTGTTTATAGTAATCTGATATGCTTTGATGACACACTGCAATCTTAGAAACATTACAAATTACAAAAATAAAAACTCTCACTACATTTTAATAGGATGAGGTGGAAGGTTAACGGGCTACTGATGTCTATTAAAATGTTTCTGTGTTCTTTTTTTTATTGTATTTTAACGAAATTGTTAGCCAGCTATTGGTGCACTGAGCTCATCAGGGCCATCGCCAGGATTTTGTAAAATACTGAGGTCATGAGCACAAATTCCACCTGTGTAAGAGCATTAACATAAGAACAAACTTCAACATCAGTGATATCATCTTTTAATAGGTCTTCTCCATACTGCCAGTATATAATTATGGTGGAGACATACAAAATCCCTTCGTTGTTACATTTTTTAAATAAAAAAATCCATTCAGTCTTACTCTTTAATAAACTGCTCAGTTACTTTCAGTACTCAGTATTTCATACTTTAACTGCTTTGAATCCCTTAATTTCAACTGAAATTCCCACACAACATCTCATGTTAGCACTGTAAGACATTTTAATCAGTTTGCAGTGTGTGCATGTGCAGTTTTCAGCGCGAGTGTTCACACTTCAACGTTGTTTAAAAAAAAACTTAAGTGCTTCAGTTTCAAAGCCTTCTTCACACTCCCGCCATGCGTAATTACAGAACATAAACTCCCTCTCAGACCATAAAAGTCCCCAAAGTCCCAGAAACATTACAGAGGACATAACCTTGGCACTCATCACACTATTTTCAGTTTTACCACTCTCAGTAATCACCCCCAGGCTCCTGCTGTAAAACACAGTGATAAGATATCATACCTCAGATCTATTAGTGGATAAAACCTCAAACATCTCGCTATTAGACCCGCTGCCCCCCTTTATCACATTTATCCATCATGCTTCATGTTCTGTTGTGCATTTGAGGCTGTATGATCAATATTAATCAGGTGCTGAACTACTTCTCTGTATTTTTGTGATATCACATGATGCTGTTTTTATTCTTCAGCCACCTGGCATTTTCAATCCAGGAGTACAGTGGAACACCACAGCTGCTGTCTGCTATATTGTGAACTTAACTGTAATGTTGTGGTCAGTGAAAGTCTCTCATGCAGACCACTGCTCTGCAGTAATTATTTGCAGCTGTGTGTGTATAAATCCTCCGCTGACGCCCTTTGCTTTGTCGCTGGGTAACAATGTATGTCCAGTAATCTTGCATTTGCACTCTTTCATTGTCTGCATATCCCATGTTGTAACAGCTCTGTGTGTCCGTCTTTCTTTCATCCATCCCTGGCCTTTCCAGAATGTTCCTCTCCGGCTCTATCAGCATGCCTGCCATGTGTCTGCTAGTGACACACACACACACACACACACACAGAAAGAGAAAGTAGAGGGTGAATCATGCTGTCCAAAGGGCCGCCTCCTCTGTCCCCCTCCGACTCTCCGCTCCACAGACCCCCTGAATCTGCTGCATTCCTTTCCTTGTCATCCGCCTGCCTATGGGGGAAAGAGGAGTAACACACTGGATTAAAACAGGAAAACCACCTCATTGTTCTCAGAGTGACGTCAGGCGCTCTACAGTAGCCTCCATGAACACATGTCAAATATGCCGCATCAGTCCCACAGCAGTGTATGAGTATATACGATACACACGGTAGATAATGGGTTAGAATAGTCTGATGACCCGATGGAATATTTCTCTCATTTTTAAGTTAGAGTATTTTCAATGGATTGTCAAGATTTTATGATTCAAACAGTCCCTGTCTGTAAATGTAAATTTTGATGGGAAATTCTAGTTACATTTCCTGTGAGTACAGGAGTCCTTAGCTGATGAACGATAAAAAAAAAAATGTAGATTAAAGGACTAGTGTATAAGATTCCCTGGGATATTTTGGCAATTTTTTTCATAAATGGAACATTTTTTTTGGTGTGTGTGTGTGTGTGTATAATTACCTGAAAATACAAATGGGTTTGTTTTTGGTTACCTCACTGAAATTATCATTTTACTAGATGACTCAAAGCTTCAGAACAGCTTCTAAATGGACCTGGTGGTCAGATCTTTTGTTGTTGTTGCTGCTGCTGCTGTTTCCAGCCCTTGTAGTCCTCAGTGAGATTTGCATGTACATGGGCAACTCCACCTGCTGAGGAGGATTGTGGGATGCAATCTCAAATTCCCCAATAGCTACAAAATGGACATTGTTGGGGGGATTGTTGTGTCAACAATCTAATAATGTAATTTCACAGCAAAAGTGGCCTCTTGGATGCCCTTTTATTTGGCCTTTATGGGTGTTAAATATTTATAATTTCCCCTTGTGTTGTTTTTATTGCATAATTTGCAGTAGTTTTTATACTTTAAGTCACATAAAAATCCATTTTAATCTAAACCAGGGATTGGAACTGCTTCACCATAAATTCCTCATGACTATGGCCACATTGGTGACTCACTGGATATGGGTGCCCTTTTTATTTTTTCACCTGTGCCCATCAGACAGTCTACAACCGCCCACTATTACCTTACAAAATGTGTCCACATGCTGGTGTGGTGGAAGCTGACGTGTAAAAACCAATCTGCCATTGTGATTGCAGTGAAAGTGCTTCATCAGTACATTTCAGACAAGTAAATGTCAAAAACAACCCGATGCAAATCTATATGGATGGCAATATTGGTCCACTACTTTCCTGACTGAAATATCTCAACAACTATTGGATGAAGCGCCATTTTGTACAGATATTTGTATTCAGTCCTGGTCTGCTGTGTTCGCTGGGAGGCTGCTGAGTCCGGTTCATTGGCCTTCTAATAGCAGCTGGTTATCAGAGGCAAAACCAGAAAGTGTTTTTCTCCATTATATATGATCCAGATTCACCCAAATCAGGGAATACAGTCATTAAGTTGTGTTTTTGTACATTAACATTAATGATTGAGGCCTGGCCCCAGCCCATCATATGCTCCATGTAGCTAATGTTAGTTTTTGAAGCAGTCCACTGTAAAATACTGAGTGCATAATCCTCTGTCACAGATTCCACTTTCCCCAAAGTGAATAACTTCTAGCCAGCAGGCCTGTAACCACAGTATTTTAGGGAGACAGAACAAGGTTTGTGTTGGTGAACACCCAAAGACACACTGACGTACCACACCGTTGCTTACAAGCTAACTAATGAATCTTAGACTCTGCACTGCTGAAAGCTGAAGACTGATTGACAGGTGGGTGCCTTGATATAACTGGTTGAAACTGGTTGGTTCTAGCTTATGTAAGCATGCTCCATATTTTCTTTTACAGGAATTTTCCACCATCTTTGATTTAACAATACAAAGCAATGGATTTTTTGTTTTTTGTTTTTGCCATATATTTAAAAAGATGCACAATATGACTGGGGATGTGATCTAAATGGGCTAAAAAGGCTTTTTTTTTCATTTTCTCTCAGTTTAAATGACTGCTGTGACCCCTCTAGTTTTCCTCCAGCACCACAAGCACGTCAAAGTTTTATTTCATTCGGCATGATTCAGACATGGAACATGGGCTCCAGATCTCCTGACTTCTATCACCACAAAAAAGGTTAGGCATTTAGCATTGAGCTTGCAGATTCCAAACACCTCGCCTCACTCTCCCCTTCCAAGTGTGCAGAAGAACTTATGGTGTGTGAAACGTTAAAAGGCATTATCTCGAACTATTGTAGAAACATGGTGGTGCATCATGAACCCGCACCCTGCTGTAGACAGAAATGGCTCGTTATAAGTTGACAAAAAGATGTTTCTTATTTTCAGGATATTACACACTAATGAAAACATACTTCTGACATATTTTGCCAATAGATCCCTGTTGACTATCTCTTTTTTCCCCTTCCTGTGCTGTTATCCATTTTTAAATATCATATTATTTGGCCAAATTGCTACATTAATATTTAGCTAGCTATCAAACAATGCAGGCTAACATTTAATTAAGGAATAAAGAGCAACCATAAATTAGCAGCTTTCATCCTTATTTTATAGGCTTGGCTACTTACTAGGTCAGCGCACAAATGCATTATTTATTTATTGATGTCATTATTTAATTATTCTAATTTGGGTAAGCAAGCATGTTTTGATTCACATCATTTTCTAAACTGAGATTAGTTTAAGTTATGCAGCAACAGTGGAAATCTAGATTAACTAACTTTAACCTATCTTTGCTAAATTCTTAATTCTTAATAATCTTACATTAAATTAATCTGTGTTGGTGCAACCCTTAGTCTTGTTTAAATTTCTTAAATTTTCTTTGTTTCAATCAGGTGTATTATTAGGTATATTATTATTAGTAGTAGTAGTAGTAGTAGTAGTAGTAGTAGTAGTAGTATTGTTGTTGTTGTTGTTGTTGTTGTTGTTGTTGTTGTTGTTAGAGATTCAATATTAGCTATTATTATCAAAATCACATCAGCATTGATATTTTTACCGTCTTTTTTTCTTTATGTTTTTTCAGCACCTACATCTGTATGACTGTGTTACTTTAATATTTATTGATTCATCGCGGAATAATGTGTAATGAAATCAAGAGAGTTCGGGAATGATCTGTTCTGGTACTGATCAGGAAACGTATTTTAAGGCTGATGACTGATAACCGAAGCTGAACATGACAGTGACATAACTTGAGCAAAGTGCGACACTGGTGAAAAGCATCTCCGACTTGACTCGAAGGTGGAAAAAATGACACTGATTACATCTAATACCCGAGCGGTGACATCACTCCCCCAGATGAGGAGGCTGCGTCCGGATTGGACGGGGGAGCCGGCCAATCAGAGCGCACACACATGGGAAGAGTTTAAAAAAGATTCAGAAAAGTGTCGGAAAGTTGTCCAAAAGCCTCCCGAGCAGGTCCGAGCGCGACTGCGACGAATAATAACAATTAAAAAAAATAATAAAATAAAGATACCCACGGATTAGTTCGGGACTTTTCCGCGTGTTTGGCCTGCCTCGAACAGACAGACAGAGAGCTGTAACCTGCTTCTCCATTTTTAAAGCCCTCCTCATCAGCTCCACTGTAAATAGACAAAACAACAGAATGACAACACATTTCAGGAGCGGACCAGCCTTCGGACTCTCTGCCGAGGTCAAGAGTAAGGTAGGTTCACGGTTTTAACGATGTTGTGCAGTTTATTTACACAATATAGGCGCGTCTTAGCTGCAGCGTTGATGCAGAAACTGAGGTCAAGGGTCACTGAAGGATGCCAAGCATGAGACTGTAAACACTGACAGTAACTGTGGCTCTGTCTCCCCTGAAATTATAACTAATAAGCACAAAGATGGAGTTCAAACAGAATCATAAACAGTGGAGGTTGGGGTCACATGGTTGTTGATATTGAGGTCCTTATATGGAGAAAGTATGTTATATTACTGGATAAAACCTTGGCTATTTGGCTGAATACAGAAACTTAACAAATAGTGTTTGAAGTTCTTACCTGATCAGATATTTTATTTGCTTGTTAAGTTTTTTTTTTTTTTTTTTTTTTAAAGAGGCTGTTTCACTCCTGTGTGATTCCAGTTTGCGAAGCTTGGGAAACAGCTCTAGTGACACCACACTCCTGCCTTTTAATAATAGATCACACAGCGAGAGAAGTGTTTGTTTTGGAGGTGAAAGTAGGCCTCAGTGGCCAAATTATTTGTGTGATTATGAAGGGTCAGGGCGTTTAGTCTGGGAGAGTTCAGCACAACAGGGAGTTAGTGGGAGAGAGGAGTTTGACTTGTACCTGCTGCACTCTGTTATGTGTTGGTTCAGTATGAAACCAGACTGGTTGAAACATGAAGAAAATGTTACATTATTTGTAAGTCTGTGAATACTGAGATTATTGGTACTGAAAGTCATGAAGCACATGAAGGTATTTCTGATTTTAAGTAATGATGAAAGCCTGATCTGAATGAATGAGAATGAGTTACCGTGTGAGTTGTTGTCCTTTCCTGGTTATAACAGCTGAAATACAGTAAAGTCATGTCATTTTCTGAACTTACCAGACTGTTCTAGCTGTTCTGTTATTTACACACTTACTCATTATATCCGCTTTACTAATGATTATTTATCAAAGGGTTATTGTTATTCTAATAGTGTTAATATTTTGTGAAACACCAACTGTCATCACAACACAATGTAAAAATACTCCACTACAAGTAAAGTGCCTGTATTCCAAATGTTACTTAAAGGGGCAATTCACCCCAAAATAAAAAAACAACACATATATTTTCTCTTACTTGTAGTGCTCGTTATCCATGTAGATAGTTTTGGCGTGAGTTGCAGAGTTTTGGCGATATCGGCTGTAGAGATGTCTGCCTTCTCTGGAATATAATGGAATTAGATGACACTTGTGGTGCTCAAAGCACCAAAAAAATATACATTTAAAAGACTCAGCAGCAATGTCTCTTTTGAAAATTCATGCCCCCGTTACTCAAGATAATCTACTGACTTGTTGTGAGCAGTTTCATGTAGGAAATATGTCCTTTCTGCAGTAAACATGAAACTGCTCACAACAAGTCTGTGGATTATCTTGAGTAACGGGGGCATGATTTCAAATGCTTTTTTTTTTTTTTTTTTTTTGGTGCTTTGAGCACCACAAGCATCATTTAGTTATATTGTATTGGAGAGAAGGCAGATATCTCTACAACTGATATCTCTAAAACTTTGAAACTCACACCAAAACGATCTAGATGGATAAATAGCACCACAGGCCAGTGACTTGATTTTTGCATGAACTGTCCCTTTAACATGATACGATTATAGGTAAATTATTAGTCGGTAAAGTAATGTAGTGGATTCCATCTAAAATATAGTGAAGTAGCAAGTACTATGGACCAATCTGAAATCAAACAATTTATTAGCCCCGAAATGGGACCCAGTTACCTGCAGCGTCCTGTACAACAATTATAGTAATCACATCCATACAGCGTTAGTAGTATAACTATTAAAAAATAATAATATTGAAGTATTTTCTAACCAACTGGATCTGTATTTGATGTCAGCTGATATGCACGACTCAGGTATCAGGAAAATTTGTATCAGAGCATTTCTAGTGTCCAGCACACATCATATTTCCAAGTGTTTAAACTGTCACCATCCTGACAGGAAATACAGTGATTGTAAAAAGAATCTTTTTTTTTTTTTTAATGTGTTTGCTGCCTCTATCATGACAGTAGTGACTCTGTACAGTGGGATGAGTCAGAGCTGCTGACAGTCTGTTTCAGATGAGAAAGGTCAGCCTGTGACTGTTCCAGCTCCCATATCATCATCATCATCATTGTCCTGGAGGGATGTCGCCTCTTCCCTGAATAGTGCCATCTCTCATCAGAGCTTTAATCTCACACAGAGGTGCACTGCACTCTGTGAAGCCCACATTCCTTTCATTACTGTTATTCAGCAGTCAGCAGGGTCTTAGTCAGAATTGAAGGTTTTGAGATAGTTGGCGCTAGTCTGGCTGTTATTTCGCTGCCATCTCCGTACCGTTTCCAAGTCGATTATATACACAAGGGCAAGTAGAGGAGTAAAGTCTGTTTTTTTGTGGAGTAGAAACAATGTTAGCTGGGGAAATAAAATGTTTATTTGAGCTGCGGGGCTTCACGGGTCGTGCAGGGATGGTGAGTTCCAGCAGCATGACATCAGAGAGCAGCGGGGATGCAGCACTAAGACTGACAGGTACATCAGCATAATCTGATGGCCTTTTAAGGAGTGACCAGGCTCTGACTTGGAACTTGAGAAAGTGTCCTTACTCTAAACAGTTTACATCGGTGTCAAGAATGACAAAACACTGTCCTGACAGAACACAGGGGGACAGGAGATAGGTGGCGCAGACAAAGCCATGCCAGGAGCTCACACAGCGCACGAGTGTTACACTGTACGATGACACCTGGCAAAGAAATGATGTCAAGATGTCAGCTGAACTATTTCTTTGTACGTGTGTGGACAGATTCCCACCAGATCCCACAGCTAAATTTATTTACACTCCTCATTTGTTGTCTGTTGTTGGACCCCATATGCTAACACGCACTATTGCAAATGGCCTGTGAGATTCTACATTCTTGTAGTTGGCCTGTGTAAGAATACATAACACATTATTTCTCTTTCAAATGAAAAGTTGAATTTATTTTGCTTCAGTAAACTCAGAGATTTTTCTGCTTCAGCCTGGTATGACTAGTAGCTTATTGTAGCTAACACTAGCTAATGTTGGCGACCTATAGATATACCTGTGCCACTAACATTACATATTACTGAGTCACTTTATGACTTTTCCCTACTTATACTACAGTTTTACAGTTCTTACACCAAAATTAGCACATGTACGCAGTTTTAAAAAAAAAACGGCAAAACCCATGTAAAAAATAGTAGTAATTGATCCTTTTCCTATTGCCAGTAGACAAGTTTGCCTTTATGTTTTGTTTTTTTTTCTGATGTGCGCCGGAAAGCTGAGACTCAACTCATGACTGTGCTGAGATACAGCGTTTTTTTTAAAGTGTCAGTTCTCAGTACTTTTATAGCTTCTAACTTAATCTCTGTGGTTTGAAGTTGTGTTTCTCTCCTGCGTCACACTTTGTTGGTTCAGGTTTCGGCCTCATTTTTAGTGTTTCATGTTCGCTTTCAGCCGATGGGAGTTGTGTGAAGTTGCTGCTGATGAAAACTGCATATTTCCTGATTATGTTGCTTCATAATAAAAGCTTTTAGATAACAAACTTTATAGGAGGTAAAATGTTAATCCACTATTTTGTATCTGCTCGACTCGAGACAAGACTTTCACCAGTTAAATGCAGTCTTCGGGCAGGTGCTTGTCTCACCGATGGAGGAGACAAGCCATCATTGTGATATGAGCATGTCCATCCAGGTGTCATCTTTCCATATCTTCCAATCAGAGCTGGAGCCAATAAATATCTATGACTACTGCAGAGTCATTTGACACGGGAATGAATGCCGATTGTACCCTTTCTCACTGAAGACAAAAGCCAGATGTTTGTGGCTGTTAGTGTATTTTTTGTCCAGTGTAAAGGGGGCTTAACACTATGTCTTAGCATTCACCATTATTCTGGTACTGGCCACATTTCAGCAAAAGTTACATAGTCTTGCTTTAAGGCAGGATATAATACTTTTACTTTTATACTTTTTTTTTATATATTTCTTTTCATTTAAAGACATATAGATGATTTTTAAAAAATAAAACTTCCACTTTGCTTGAGTATTTCCATTTGATGGTACTTCATACCATCATTCATGACCAAGATATGGAATGGAGGCAATAGTTATAAATAACTATACATAAAAAATACAAATTAAAAGAAAGAATCAAATACACATAAAATGTTGCCAATAAAACAAGAAATAATTTTTAAAAAACAAACAAAAAAACAAGTTTTCATATCGGTACATATCGGACACCATACATGCTGATGCCAAAATAAACCGATATCAGCCAACCAATAGAGTCTATATCTGTCTGACTCCTTTTTTGGCTCTTTTTAGCATTTTTACGTAATCGCTGCTGACCACTTTTTAGCCAACGTTACGTAGTCTCACTTTGAGTAGAAGGTCTAAGGTCTTCCTCCATAACTGGTTATTTGACAGTGATTCTCTGTTTCAACTGTTGTTTGATGCTTAGCTTTAGCAACGCTATATTGTTTATGAATCATTATAAAAATAATATCACAAAAGATGTTTGTAAGTAATACAATGGCTATTCTGATTTATTTTGTGCTGTTTGTCTTTAAGTGCTTTATATTTATAAATCAAATATAGTTTAACGCTCAGGAAACAACCAGTTCTGACAGCATTCCTGAGCTCTACGATGAGAGGCACGACACAGCTAAATCAAACTCTAAGCTGAACTACCTCCACTGGAAGCAGGACCTGTCGATCTTGGCCTGCCTTTATCAGACGTGGTTTGCCTGAATAGTCAGCTCTCTGTAAAAGGGCAGATTCTGGAAAACCCAGAGGGAGAGAGGGAAAGAGAGCAGGAGAGAAATATGAGCTCGGCCAATCGGAGAAGGCGAGCAGGACAGTCAGAGGGAGGGGCAGGAGTGTCTGGGAAAGCTGTTTCTCCCAAGTTTGGTGTGATGGACTGGAAGCTACGCTATCCCTGCTGCTTTGAAATACTTGTTTGTGTTGGCTGCTGATCCCAGACTGTGAAGACTTATCTGCAGAACATTCAGGAAAAGGGGATGAGGGTGGGTGTGTGTGTGTGTGTGTGTGTGTGTGTGTGTGTGTGTGTGTGTGTGTGTGTGTGTGTGCAGAGGTGGGGGGGGTTGGCCTTAAACCCCATGCCAGAATTCAAAGTATTAGGGGCAACGTCTTTGTGCCAATAAGGAAATACATGGAGAGAAGAGAGAGAGGCCACTGTGTTTCTCCATGCAGGAATGTCCACAGGCCTTTTTCATTTTCATTTTTCTTCCTGTTCTTTTTATATGCCTCATCTCAAAGTATTTTTTTATGATACAGTAAGACTTTCAAAGACACTACAGTTATGAGAAAATAATGAGTGAACCAAGTTATTTTACTCTTACTGTAAACCTGATATCAGGCATGAAAGAAACATTGTTTTAAACTGAAGTAGAGATCTGTGTGTGTGCATGTACTATCAAGGATTACTGAAGTGATTATTTATTGTATTTCAAATGACATTGTCTACTGTATTTTCTACCGATGTTATACCACACCTCTGTAGAATTTGACAATTTTTTAGGGACACAAGTACTTTACTAAAGTGCAATTTTGAGGTATTTCTACTTTACTCAAGTATTTCCATTTGGTGGTATTTTATATGTCTAAACACCATTTCAATGTGAAATATTGTACTATTTTCACATTTAACCTATTTGACAGATTTCATATGTAAACAACCCAATACATGTATCGTATCGTATCGTATCGTATCGTATCGTAGCATAGCGTATCGTAGCATAGCGTAGCGTAGCGTAGTGTATCATAAACCAGTTGACCCCAGTCTTTTTGCCTTCTTATCCTGCACAAAAAGCAGTGCATAGTTGCATAGTTTCCTAGAAAGTTTTCTAGAAAATAATTACATTCGCTAATTTGTTCAAGAGACAACTATTTTAAATTGGTATACTTCAAATTATTTAATTACAATTAAAGGTCCAGTAGCATCAGCAGTGCAGTAGATTCTCATTCCCTGGTCAAACTGATTTAAAGAAAGAGTAAACCAGATTAAGAATTTGATCAGACATTCAGTGCCATCTTGCAGTAGACTACTTACACAAACACACAAGTACTGCTCTGCAAGTAAAATTTTGAGGTACTTCAACTGTACTTGAGTATCATATTTGATGGTACTTTATAGTTCTACACTCCATTTCAGAGTGAAATGTTGTACTTACATGAAATACTGATGTTTTTAGAATGACGCTCAATCAACTGTCTTACTGACTTGTGATTGGCCAAAGTCTCTTGTCAACAACTAGACAGAGCCTGACAACCGAGCCAAGAGGAGGACCAGAAGTCTAGTTTCCTCTCAGACCACTTTAATTACATTATGCCTAAAGGTTACTTTATCAGAATGACACCAAAAATATCTGCCTGTCCCAGCTTTAACTGCTTCTGTAACCTGAAGAGTCTTTTGTCAGTGTACTACAAATCAGCTGAACACGGGGAGAAAAAAAAGAAACATGAAGAATAAAATAATAAAAAACAATTACAAAGAAATGCATAATTTTCTTTCAAGGAAAGTCCTATATTTCCCTATTATCAGCACCAATTGCACAGTTTCTACTGGGAACCTTTTGGAAATTATGCAGAAATTACATATTGGTAAAAGGAAAGAGCAAATTTATCTGTTGAATATTGAAAATGCTAATGCTAAATTTAAATAGCCTAATATGCAATGGAATTTATATTCCAGTGGACAATATTTGACACGGTTTTGTGCATACATTAATACATTTTGTTCTTCCACGAGAGTTACAAGGGCCAGATTGTGCATAATTTTTTACTCGTCCCTTCTTTGCTTTCAATTTCTTAGTACTACAGGGTATATTATACTGGACTCCACTTGACTGCACATATCTTGATTCTGTTTTTTGTGCTTCTAATGAAATTCACTAGAATGACTAAAGGCTTGCCACTGGAGAATAGGCTTGGCCGTGGAGAGTTTGATGGGCTAAAATCAGCTGTTGTTTAAAAATAATAAAAAAATAAAAAAAAAACCCTGAAAGAAAAGTCAAATCTTATCAATCTTGTACTTGACCTCTTACCTTTGTTTCACACTTCCACCCTCAGCTTGCAGGGAAGTATGACCCCCAGAAGGAAGAGGAGCTGAGGCTGTGGATTCAGGATGTGACAGGCAAAAGGATTGGGGAAAATTTCATGGAGAGTCTGAAGGATGGAGTCCTGTTGTGCGAGTGAGTGGTTAGACACTGAGAGGATGCTTGCAACACATAAATGTCAACCCTTCAATCATAATTCTGCTGTATCATTGCTAAAGTCCCTCCTAAAACTGACATTTCTTGAATGTGTGTCACTTTCTTTGCAGACTCATTAATGTTCTCCAGCCAGGTTCTGTGAGAAAGATCAACAACTCCAGTCAAAACTGGCACCAGGTAATGCACCAGCTGTATGGAAAGAAAATAAGCCTTATTTGTCTGCTAGTTAGGGTCATTTTCCAGAGCGTGTGGGACTGGGTTTGTTCCCATACTGGCATTGACAACACAGAGCTTATTTACATTCCATAAAGTAGCTGCCATATCAAATGAAGCCCATCTCCGCATGGCTGTTATTTAGCTTTTTACAAGACTGTAAAAGCTTTAAGGCTCGATAGAAACTCTTTCTAAAAATTCTCCCTGTGAAATTAACATTTGCAATATTGACTTCTTACCTCAAAATAGTGAGATACTACAGCCCAGATTTAAAAAAAAGTTAGGACGCTGTGTAATAAAACAGAATGCAATGATTTGTAAATGTTATATTCAGTTTAATGCAGTACAAAGACTTAATTGTTTTTTGTAAATATACACTCATTCTGAATTTGATGCCTGCAATACATTCTTAAACAGTTGAGACAGGGGCAACAAAAAAGTGAAAGTTGTGGACTACTCAAAAAACACCTGTTTGGAACATTTCACAGGTAAACAGGTTATTTGGTAACAGGTGACAGTATCATAATTGGGAATTAAAGTCACAAGCAAGGATGGGGCGAGATTCACCACTTAGTTTTCTCTCCACAGAACTGCAAATAAATTATGGATTTCACCTTGTACTATTCAGAGAATCTGGAGAAAACTCTGCACATAAGGGGCGAGGTTTAAAACCAAGATTTAATGCCCATGACCTTCGATCCCTGAGGTGGCACTGCATTAAAAACCCACACGAGTGCCTGAAGGATGGGGTCGGGAACACTTCAGAAAACTGTTGTCATTAAACACAGTTTGTCCCTGTCCCCACTGACGAGTTCACATTTCAGATTGTTTTTGAAAATCATGGATGTTGTGTCATTTGGGCAAAAGAGGAATAGGACGATCCAGATTGTTAACAGCACAAAGTTCAAAAGCCAGCATCTATGATGATATAGGGGTGTATGTATCCATGGCATCATGGGTAAGTGTCACATCTGTGAAGCCCAGGTTTTGGAGCAACATGTGCTGCCATGCACGTCTTTTTCAGAGACGTCCCTGCTTATTTCAGAAAGACAGAGCCAAGACACATTCTGCACATGTTAAAACAGCATGGCTTCATAGTTAAAGAGTTCAGCTACTAGTCATATATCAAGCAAGAATGAGAAAGAATTTTACTTTCAAAACTACAAATGTCCTCAGTTCCGTGTTCAGAGTGTCACAGTGGTAAACATTCCCCTGTCCCAACTTTGAATGAGTGTATATTTACAAAAAACAAGAAGGTTTCTGTTTGAACATTACAAATCTTGTCTTAGTACTGTAATCAATTGGGTCAATTGGGTCAAAAAAGGATGTGCAAATCATTGCATTCTGTTTTCATTTACATTTTACACAGCATCATGACTTTTTTGGAAACAGCGCTGTATTTTGAGATGCTGAGTCATTATTTTGAATAACTTTTATTATAATGACTGGTGGGATAAGTGGAAAAGGGCTTCATATCACTATAATTAACACATTATAACTCAGGCTAGCTGTTTGCCTTGTTTCCAGTATTTTTTTCAGCTTATTTATCATACAGATATGAGAATGGTATAAATCTTGTCATCTAATTCTCTGCAAAGCAGCAGATAATCATTGCATCTCCCAAGGTGAAACAATTCCTTTAATAGATAGAAAAAGCTGTATTCAAGATGAAACACGAGGCAGCTGTTCAGGCTGTATGTTGGATGCGAAATAGATGCTCATTTTCCCTTCTTTTTGTTTTTTTTTTTCCCTCAGCTGGAAAACATTGGGAATTTTGTCCGTGCGATCACAGACTATGGCCTGAAGCCACATGACATCTTTGAGGCCAACGATCTGTTTGAGAATGTCAACCACACACAGGTCCAGAGCACACTCATCGCTCTGGCTGGAATGGTGAGGGAGACACACACACACACGCACACGCACACACACACACACACACACACACACACACACACACACACAGATCTTGTAGGAAAGGCTGTCTGTGCTTTATTCACCACTGAATTGTACTGAACTAGAGAATCAGGTGCACTCAACAAAAACTGAAGTAGCTGTTAGTCATTTCATTCAACCAAATGATGGCAACTTTAAGCACTGATGATGATGATGTACATTCATATTTTGGGATTATATGATGTGATTACATACATGTTGCAGCCACCAGCCTACCTATATGAATGCTTTGTGTTGCATGGACTAGGACTACAATATGACAACAGCAGGAGCATAATAAAAACAATATGGGTATGAAAAATACACTCTATTACCACCATTTTCCTTTCTGTCTTTGCCACTTCTCTCTCTCAGGCCAAGTCCAAAGGTTTCCACTCCAAGTACGACATTGGAGTGAAGTATGCTGAGAAACAACAGCGCCGCTTCGCTCCAGAGAAGCTCAGGGAGGGACGTAACATCATAGGCCTGCAGGTCAGAGCAGCAGAAATGTTAAACCTGTAATCTACAACTTTATGATCATGCTTGCATATGATACTGCAGATACATGTTTTGCTGGCCAAGGCACTTCTCAGTGAGTTGTCATTGTGCCCCCTGCTGGAGTCATGCTGAATGAATCTTCTCAGAAACATCTTTATTGAGTCTTATCTCTCTCTAGCCCTGCTTTTGGATTATTGATGTAGAAGAGAATAACAGAATTAATCATAGATGTGATCCTAAATTTGTTTTAAATTGCTCCATTTTGCTGTGTCTGTCTCTAGATGGGCACCAACAAGCTCGCCAGCCAAAAGGGTATGACCTCTTATGGCACACGACGCCATCTGTATGATTCCAAGATGGCAATGGACAACCCGTTGGACCAGTCTACTATCAGCCTACAGATGGGCACCAACAAGGGAGCCAGCCAGGTGAGGAAAATGATGCTTTTATTCACCCATTTTACATTTTGATCCAGATCTCAGACATGTTATGCATTTAAAAGAGAGACGCGTTAGTTTAAAGGGTAAGACTGGTGTTATTCTAGTAATTAAAATAAGTAATGAAGACATGGTAATAGAATAAATAGAATAAAATAAACATTTCTACTTCCAAAATCTTGTAGAAGGCATAGACGTTTGTAACAGTTAAATTTAGCAATATGTTAATGGAGTCTGAGTTATGTGGCCAAAGATAAGAGTGTGTATTTTCAGAGCAGTGGGCTTTTGTTTTCAGGATAAGGGGCTTAACTTAAAAGTGACAGACAATAAACACCTGATCAACTTACGGCGGAGGACTCACCTTTGCTATTTATTCTTAATTTGCAATGTTGCACACGTTTTGTGCTCATGCAGTGTTCCTGCAGCCTGCAGAGCTTTCTGGGGAGGAGGGGGTGGAAGGAAGCAACTCACTTCAACCATAGATCGTATATAAAATAGGATTTCAACCTGTTTAATATACAGCCTATGGCTCCGACTCACTATTTGGACAGCTCTACTCATTTTTGCATGTGCGACTGCTACATATTGCTCCTTAAAATTACTTTTAGAACGTTTTTTTTCAAAAGCCCTTCCTCTTGCTCACTGTCCTCCAGGCTGGCATGACAGCCCCAGGAACCAGGAGGCACATCTTTGACAAGAAGCTGGAGCTGGAGAACTGTGACACCACCACCATCTCTCTGCAGATGGGCACCAACAAAGTGGCCTCCCAGCAGGGCATGACCACCTACGGCCTGCCCCGCCAGGTCTATGACAACAAGTACTGCACCAACCCCACCGAGGCCTACTATAACAACGGCAGTGAGGAGTTTGATGGCTACAACCAGTACTCTGACTAAGAAAACCACAGACAGCCTCACCCCCCCGTCCCTCCTCTTTGCTTAACTTCAGACAACCAACCGACCACAACCGTCTTTGTGATGAGCAAACCTTCCAGACTGTTATTTAACACTGATTGACATCATTGTCATCTTCATTCCCCAGCTTTTTCTAAACATACTTTTACTCTTAGGAATTTTTTGTTTGTCTTTCCACGAGTAAAAGAAGAAAAAACAGTTTTTACACTGACCTTACGTCAAAGTACTCATGCAGTGGCCAATTTCTGTATGAATTTTATCACCGCTAAAAATACCCACAATACAGGTTTAATGACCTTTGCTATTTATAGATTTTTTTTTCTACAGCTTTTTATACTTGCATTGTAATTAGAGATTTATAACTGTTTATACCCCTCGCCTCACCTCCCTACCTACCTACCCTTCCAGTCCAGTTTGAACACTGACAAAGCTGAATTTGAAAGTTCCTTGAAAGGAAACAGGTGATCATGTTGGTGCTATTGAACTCTGACCCAGTTGGAACAGTCCACGTCCACATTGGAGCTCCGACCACAGGCTCTAGGATTTGACTCCTTGGGATGACGCAGAAGTAGTTCCGGGTCCGGACGATGCGGGAGGACTTTGTAGCTTTGTGCGGACTTCGCTTTGTTTTGTGAGCACCCGCGCTGACAAATGGTCATGTTCACAAGCCTGCCGAAAAATTACCCATCACGCCATTTTTTTTTATGGGGCTAATTTACATGGCTTGTGTGCCGCACGAGTCTTTGGTTTTTGAGGAAGTATTTAGAAAAAGTAGAGGGGTCTGTCAGACAAGAGCAAGTGTAGGTGTTGTGATATCTAGTTTGAAGTTAGGGTAAACTTAGTTACTAGCAGTTTTTTTTTTCTTCCATCCTTTTGGAAGCATTTTGCCTCATGCCTTAGTGAACTTTGGCTTTAGTGCTGTTGCCCCATTTGCACTTTACCTGGCTTTACCTTGTGTGCAGTAAACAGTGGTGGAATGTAACTAAGTACATTTACTCAGATACAGTACTTCAGTACGAATTTGAGGTACTTTAAATTTGAAGGGATAGTTTTTTTGAGTGGGGTTGTGCGAGGTACTTATCCGAAGTTAGTATATTACCCACAGTAGATTATGGTCAGCACATCCCCATGGAGGCAGTACTGTTGTAGGAAGCTAAGCAATGTACTGCTGTGGAAAGGAAAAGCACCTAGCCACCTTTAAAAAATCAATATAATTTTAAGTGTACTCTATCTTTAGAATATTTTACTACTTTATCTTGCTGTCAGACAGCCTGTCCTGATGGGAAATTGAAGCTGCTATGTAAGCCAACTATTGCTCTCTTCAAAGCAGCCAGACTACAGTGGCAAAATAAGAAAGTTTTAAATCACAGAACGCAGGAATTGCATGCTTTAAAACACCAAAGTCACATAATAACACAAAGTAATTAACCAATCAAGGCAGCAGTAGATTAGCAACTCCCATGTTCTGTGAGGTAAAAGTCTTGTTGGTGTGGAGAAAGCAATATTCAGCTTAAAGAGCAGCAGTTTCCCAGCAGAAAAGGCTGTCTGACGTCAAGGTAAAGCAGTAAAAATATTTTAAAAATAGCATAAACTTTAACTGATAGTGTTGTTGTTTGTTTAGGGGGCTAAAGTAAGTTTTGCTGCTGACCCTGTCCCTGACTATAAAAAAGTACCACATACAACCTTGTTTCAAAAAATCTGAACTATCCCTTTAATGCTTCTTATACTAATGCTGCAGTGCAAAACAGATGGTAATATTGTACTTTTTAATCCACTACTTATAGTAACTTTATAAAATTTTACCTACAAAACAAGTGAGTTTATAAAATATGTTTTAAGTATAAGTAATATTATAGTGTAACATTCACAGAGGGATAGGCTTATTTTTATATATTGCTAAAAATGTTTATGTACTTTAACTTAATCAACATTTCAAATGCAGGAACTTTACTTGTAATGGAGTATTTTTGCATTGTGATATTGCTACTTATACTAAAGTAAAGTATCTGAGTACTTCCTCCACCACTGTCTGTAAATGGAAATATCAAAGTAGATCCTGGCGCCAGCTGATAATTGCTAAGTGAATCGTGCTAAATATAGAGATGACTCTTGTTTTGAAACTTCTACGTCATACTGTTAACCCACCGAATGTCTTGAATGTAATGTTATTGCAAGGTCAGAGGTGTCACTAGCAGTTACAGGGTGTATTTTCAACATATTAGAGGGAAGAAATGTTAGATTTGTAAAGTTCTCAACAGAGGAGGTTCAGGCACTTGTGGTCTGGTGTTAAACATTAAAA
The DNA here is from genome assembly GCF_056507025.1 of Lutjanus erythropterus. Taxonomy (NCBI): domain Eukaryota; kingdom Metazoa; phylum Chordata; class Actinopteri; order Lutjaniformes; family Lutjanidae; genus Lutjanus; species Lutjanus erythropterus. Next base: position 19,670,031 of record NC_139335.1, on the reverse strand, counting down.
CCTTCTTGTAAAATATTCACATTTACTGGCTCTGAATGACTGTTAGACGTAGCTACAGAATAAGACTCATGTTTGTTTCACAAGCTTAATAGTCCAGTAGAGTTGAGCTCTTGAACTGTTCAGTAGTCATTTAGTAGCACAGGTATCTCAGCCATGATTTAGAACATGTAGCAGTGTGCCATCTAGTGGTGGAGAAGCACACTTACATTTACATTTCAACTGTCTAAATATCAATTTAATTCAAATGTGGGAGTGTAGTTTTAACAGTGCATTCATTAATTATCTTTTCTTCCCTGTGATATTCAGAATAGCAACAATGTTGAGTAAATGTGCAGTAACATTTCACCTGAATGTGTTGGCTTTGTTTCAGCATTGTTCAAACTTTACATCTTTGCGAAACCTCTTGATTTTTCTTCCTATATGCCTTTCACTAAAACATGACATTTGTGCAATAAAAAACACTTGAAAAATATGGTTCAGATTTAATTTTCTCATTACTGTCATTACCTAAAAATACACGATAGATGTGAAATACACATAAGTAGTGTAATAGAAATTACATTGTGATTGTAATTGACTGTGATTTTAAAAAGGGGAAACAATAAAATCTAAACAGTACAAATATATACTGCCCCCCCAAAAAACAAAAGATTTTGAAAGATTTGGCAGTTCAAAAATTTTGTTAACCAACAAAATGTTTCAGTGCATTAGAGACACGGTTGAAATTTAAAAAAAAAAACAAATCCATAAAAGTAGCACAGCTGGAGGACATGGAATGTTTTACACTCATGAAAATACAGATTGCATTTTAAAATAAAATTATACTACAAATCAGTCCAAAAAGGGGGGAAAATATCTAAAAAATACACAAACACTTATAAAACAATTTCTGACATATGAAGACTTTTACACTGAAAACTGTGATGCAAACAAAATAACATGGTGACCCCCCCAGCCCAGCCAGAGGAACGTGTCATGCTCAGCGAGCCACACTGAAGCAAAAGTAAACATGTAACAAACCTACAGTAAAAACAGAACGCTTGTGAACGCTTTTGCTACATTGTGCTAGCTGAACAGGACCTAATTCAGTGGACCAATCAGAGGGGTGAAATGTAAGTGAGGTTAGAGAGAAGGTAAGTCACAGGAAAACATGACTATTGATTGGCTGCTTCACAGGCATCGATCCAATCACTGTAAACATCCACTGGCTCGGAAAGATCTGATGCGAAAAGGTTAAGGGGCATTCGAAATGCAGACAAGACACACATACACATACACAATAACTGAAAGTGTTCAGCAAATTTTCATCTGCATGTGAATCCAGAACTGACTTACAGTGCACACAGTGATAAACAATCATGGCATGAATATGCATTATTTGCCTTCCATTCGAGTCAGTGAAGTAGTGCATTAAAAGTCAGAAAATTATCAAATTAAGGGTCAAGAAATACAATATTTAGCATTTTATAATTCCATGTGCTAAGGCTGTTAATCCTCTGCAGTGGTCAGCGGTTCAACTCCAGGCTGCAGCCCATTTGCTTGTTGAAAAGTTCTCTTTTTCAGCATATGCTTAAAGGCAATATTCAAACCAAAAATGAATCACTTGTTCCTTGGCTCTTGACCTGACTTTTTACATCATTTCATTTTTACAAGACTGAGATATTCTTCAAGTATAAAATACAAGCAAACAAGCCCAAAAACAAACCTCCTTAGCAGGGAAAGGTCATTATATTGACCACACATGATGTTGTAAAAGGATACAGGTTATAGGAGTCTGGAACTCCTCCAAGCAAACACTACACGATATAATTCCTGTGTTGCGGGTTCGTTCCCTAGAAAACAGGTAGTATTTTAGTTATGTTGTTCACAGTGCATTGCTCTCCATTTCTAAAACTTTTTAGTTACTTACATTTTGACATCACAGGATTTCTCATGATTACAAAATGGGCAAGTGAACTGGGTGTCCAGATTACCAGTCATTTTTTTCTTGGGGGGTGGCTTTCTCTTTGACTTTCTGCGCCCCATTTTTAATGCTGTATATCTGCAGAAAAAACAACAACACACACAAAAAAACAGCTGAATAACAAAGTTTCCATCAGTTATGAACATTACCAGACACCAAGTACCAGTCTGTATATACCTGTGTGTTTGTTGTTGAATTTATGTGAATTCTGTTGACGACTATTTCGCTGAACCACAACAGGAACAGTCACTGTTTTCACTGCTTTGTTTCCATACTTCACCTACCTAAACAACAGAAACTGTTTTAGACCAAAACCTACATAGTTAAGCAATGATGGAAGCCAATACAGCAATGTAAAAATAATCAATTACACATAAAAAAAAGTTCATATGTATTAGCAGCAAAATGTGGTGAAAGTATTAAAGTTAAAGTAGTGGTATGGCCCCTCTTACTGACATGTATATGACATCAAGGATCATTAATACTGAAGCATCAATGTTTCAGCAGCATGTTAGTTTTAACTGCTGGAGATGGAGCTTATTCAAACAACTTTATTTACAGTTTAATATGCAGCATCAGCACATAAATCTGAGGGGCTGTGAGATGATTCATGAGAGAGGAAAGATGAAAAAATACATTTCTGATACACAAATCTGTTTTAGGTTTTTCTATATTTGATTTTTGATGAAAATGTTGGGTCATTTGAACATTTATTGAAATTAAACCATATGATAAAAATTCAGAGGGAAGAAATGATACCTGAAATGTGACTCTGACTTCACACTGATTTTTGAATGATGTCAGGAGCCGAAAAGGTTGAAAAACACAATTTTAGTCTTAAATAATGTCTTTGTGTCAGCATTTTAAAAGCTTATTATATTTTCCATTGTGTTAAATCTTCATAATTAAATTAACTAGTACTAAGATAAAATAAAATAATCACGTATTAGTCCCACAACGGGGCGTTTTGTAGTGTTACAGCAGCAAAGTGGATAACAAACTAGAAAAGAGGCATCAATAATAAACAATAAATAAGTAAATAAGCACTATAAATATTAGGTAAGATAGAGAATAGCATAAATGTAAACGAAAGTAAGTATTTCTATACAAAAAGGAGACAATATATAAAATAGAGGGTTAGTAAAACAAACATAACGGAGCAAAAAGTACAATACTTCCCTTGAATTGTGGGCTACTTAAGTCCAGTACTTGAGTAAATCTACTTAGTTACTTAAAACCACACCTATGTTAACCAAGTGACAATAATTCACACGTTACTGATGATCAGTAATGGTTTTCTTGAAGTCGCTACTCACATGCAGAAACAACACAAACTTAAACAAGACTGCTGCTTTGAGTACACTGCACACTTTCTTCACGGATATTATTAACGTTTTCTCTAATTTATATAGAAAATTATATTTTAATACAGCCGCATTCCCAGTCTGCAGCTACAATTTCAGTCAGGATGAAACTGAGAAAAACACTTGTACTTAGCGCCAAAAGGCTACCGCTACGCGCTAGCAAGCTAACCCGCTAACTGCTGCTAGCCTCTGGGTAAATATGGTATGAGATACAAAAAATGCTTTGAACAAATGACTTTGAAGGTGAAGACAAAAACCGAGTACGACGTTTAGTCTGTTATGGACTGCATCATTTGGCATTTGATGTGAGTGTTGTCTGTCTTCTTACCACAGGGATGTCCTATAGCGGAGGATGCTGTGTCTATTCAATTCGATCCGGATACAACATCTCTCGAGGGTCGCTTCTGAGTGGTTGGTTGGGAATTTGTTCGTGTTGTGATTGGCTCAAGAACAGAGACAGACAGCCTGTGTACCCAATAGCGAATCTCGTCTTCTAAGTTAAATCCCTCCTCCTCCAGTGATGGTGCAAACAGGACATCCCTCAAACATAAAACCTTTAAACCGATAGATAGATAGATAGATAGATAGATAGATAGATAGATAGATAGATAGATAGATAGATAGATAGATAGATAGATAAACCTCATTTAATGCAAAAAGCAATACATTGAGCTTCCTAAAAGATGAAAGAAATGTAAAAAGACTAAAACTAGAATTAGTAATGAATTATTAAAAGAAACAATCGAGCTGCAATGATTAATCAATTAGTAATTGTTTATTAAATTAATCAGCAACTATTCTTTTATATTTAAAAGAAAAAAGTAAAAATTCCCTGTTTCCATCTTCTGAAATGTTAATATTCTCAGGTTTCCTTACTCCTCCATGACAGTAAACTGAATTTGACAGAGAAAAGCAGCAAATTCTTATAATTAAGAAGTTGAAAAATGATTGAGATGATTAATCAATTTCCAAAACAATTGACATTTAATTTTCATTCGATCAACTAGCCTAATCGATTAATTGACTAATGGTTTCAGCTCTTTTTAGGTGCAGGTGTATTGTTGAGAAAATATGTGTTCACCCCCATGTGCTGGGGCTGTTGGGGCATGTCATTCCCCCTTTTCCTGTCATATCTTCAGCTGTCACTATCCTATCCAAATAAAGGCAAAAGCCCAAAAAATAATATATTTTAAAAAAAGAAATGTGACAGCACAAGTCTTTATCGTCATCTGCAGGGAATGGCTTGAGATGCTGCTGAGAGTGGAACTGTGGTTTCAGGCTCTGATGAACGAGAATATCATGTCTAGTGATTAATAGTTTCCTTGTCTAAAGTGCTTCCATGGGTTGTGGGTTTTTTGTGGAGCTAAGCCTAATCTTTCACTGTGTGCTAATTTTCTGACTTCTGACTTATCTGTCATCACTAAAAAAAAAAAAAGCACAACCCTCACCAAAGTGGGCTTAACTCCAGCAAGGTGATGGATGGAGCATTTTCCATCACAACAACTATTCCGAATTACCACTTTTATTATGTTATTGTGGTGCTCTGTATTTGCAGTTTCCAAGTTTCCAACCAACACATGGCTCAGAAAAGTAGAGTTAAATAGATGAAAATAAATCTCATTTGGCTATAACATCAGCTGTAATAAAAATGAAAAAAAAAAAAAAAAGTCTCATGGTTAGACTGGTGTGTGTGTGTGTGTGTGTGTGTGTGTGTGTGGTTCCTGCTATGCCACAGAGCCACAGAAACAAATGAAATGAAACCTCCTCAAGTAGAAATCTTCTTGCTGCGGCTGTCAAAGAAACTGCTGCTGAGAACTGATGAGGTGCAAGAGGAGTGTCCCACCTGGTGGTTTTATCAAAGACTTAATGTAGGATATAACTCCTGAGCTCTGAGGTAAAGACCATAAACTGAGACATTCTGTCTACTAAAGGCCTGAATCATGTATAACAAAATAAAAGCAAATAAAACATGATATTAAAATCTATATTATTAGAGTAATAAAAGCTGAAATGAAAAACAAACATTTGAATAAATAAGCAATAGGTTCTGACTGCTGCATTTAAGAACCTCTGGAAGTGGTGTTCTGAATTGACTGACTTAAAGGGAAAATTCACCACATGTCCAGCCAATGTTTATGGTAAATGTAGTCAATGGAAACAACATATTCCTCAGTGCCAATATATTAACAGAAAAAGCTGAGTTCTCCTACTGCAAAATCTGACACTCTTCCTCCATCGAGTGTTGTCACAGTGATGTAACTGATGTTCAGGACGAACTAAAGGATATTTCAGATGGGATATGGGAGTCACAAGTTCACCTGTAAAGCATCCCGGTACATGTCAGCACTGCTGTATGGCTCTGTGAGCAGGAAAACACAGTTGTCTTGTTAAATTTAGCAGCCAGCACAAAGGAATTTATTGCTTCAAATGAGTACATTTACCTTCATCTCTCCACATGAAGAAAGCTGAGTTTTCCCTTCAGAGGGGAAGGTAATCAAGCAATAAAATGACAAATTATACTGACAGGAAATAAAGTGAATGTGTATAAAGTGATGAGCATTATATAACTTATAAATACAGATTTGAAGGCACTGTACTTGAGTATTTCTGCTTATTCTTATACAGTTATGCTCTTATATTACAGTATATTCTTATAGTATGTCATAAATGGAATTTTATTACTACATCTATCTGATAGCTGTGGTCACTGGCTACTTTGCACATGCAAAACACACTCATAAAATGTGTGAATAGCAAAAGAATTATGAATAATATAAATTCAATTTTAATGTTTTATACCCATATCTATATACAGGACTTGCCAGTAAATAATATTTTATGACTTTATATGTTTTGCATCATCTAATTCTGATACACAATGGTTGTTTTTCTTAATTTAGCATCCCTATAGCTCAGTTGGTAGAGCGTGCATACCATGTATTGAAGATGTCAGTCCTCTGCAGCGGCTGCCGGTTGCTGCATGTCATCCCCTCTCTCTATCCCCTTTCCTGTCATATCTTCAGCTGTCCTATCATAATAAAGGCAAAAAGCCCAAAAACTAATCTTTAAAATACAAAAATTACTTACAACTCTGTCAATTATCAAAGGACCAATGTTTAGGATTTAGTAGCATCTACTGATGAGCTTACAGATCACCCTCCTATTCCAAGAGTGTAATGGCTGCAAGACTCATGAAAACAGTGTTTGGTTTGTCCATTCTGGGTTACTGCCTCCATGAAAGAGGACCTGAACCCTCTGTAGATATAAATGACTCAGTCTAAGACAACAAAAACACAACAATACAAATTTTCTCAAGTTCTGCAAATAGGCTCTCTCTCACATTAAAACAATAGCAAAAACATATAGCTCAGGTAATATTACAGTTTTATTCACACTCTGCCAAAGGGTCCATTTAAATTTTCATCATATAAAAAAATTGTATGTTACAGTAACTGGTGGCGAAAAAAATCAGTAAATTGTTTTATTTTCATATCTTGACAGATTTCTCCACATATGTCTGTTTTTCATTGAACATAAGTCCATCACCTGGCCTAAAACGTGGCCAGAATAGGTAATTAAATTATCTCCTGCTGCATTCACTTGCACTCAGACTTTAGAGTTTCAGTCTTGGTAAATTTTCATCCAGCCACAACTTTTCATAAATATGTATAAACTCGGGTGTCACCCCTCTAGATCCACCCCTGGTTATTTTAATTCACAGTTAGTGGGAATGATGCATCACAATTTTTGCTTTCACTGAATAAAAATTTGTTGGTGCCTGTACTACGCAAAAATGTTTTCTTGCATCTGGAAAACATGGTTTGTCAGCCAGTACATCTCTGCTGCAGTACTACAGCACTTCATTATATAATGCTGTTCTATCACACACTTTTTCTGTATCAAAAAATTACAGCTTCTACAATTTGGAAAGGGTTTGCACTTGCAATTTTAAGAATATTTAATTTTGCTGGGAAAAAATTGAGAACCTCTGGACTAGAAATCAATTGGTGGATGAAAAATATGAAATATTATAGTATATGAATTTTCGACGAATACCATTGGTCCGTCCTGCCTCAATGGGCGGGGCTTGTTCACATAATATTGTGACAGAGGAAGTGGCTCTGCTGAACCTCTGGACCAAACTAACGTTAGTAAGGTTAAGCATTTTACATTCCTAATTATTCTCAGGAAGACGAAATTAAGGTAAGTGCTGGTCTGTGCCACGTGTAGTGAGTAATAGTGTAATGTACCACCGTGCATGCAAAGTGTAGCAAACAGGTTAACGCTGCCGACGTAAAACTTGTCTAACTCCCCCTTAGCTCAGAGGCTAAAGCTGGTTAGCATGTCAGTTGAGCAGGGCACAGTGTTGAAAGTACCTGCTGTGGACAGAGTTCAGGCTCGCTGCTTCTCTCTCATGCATTTAATTTGATCACCCCCTGTTGATACGTTGTTGCCTTAGGGAAAGCTTATATGGATTATAATTGTAGGTGAATTCTGAAATGTATTTTCTCTGTTATCTCTCTCTGTGGACTTATCAGGTCTGCTGCATGTGTGGAGCAGCAGGCTGAAAAGATACACAGGACCTCTATCTCTGAGCTGGACCTGTTTTTAATCCTACTGGTCTGTTAGGGGTGACTGCGTGCCATCTTTCACAGCCCACAAACAGACATTGTTAACACGTCCACTTCATATTTAATGACTTTTGGACATATAAGCATGATTTTGAATTGATGACATATGTCAGAAAATGTAACATTTCCTCTGATTGAAGTCTTACAGCTCCAGGTTGTAAATTATGATTAAATATAATGTAATTTCCTGTGCTCTGTATCTGTTATTGGTGGTGACATTACTTTTTACAGAACCCTCCCTAATCTTTATCCTGTTTGGATTGCTCTTTTTGGAGTTTTATATACAGTACTTTGTTCATAAGAGACCTCTGACCACAAACACAAGTAACATCACTATGTGGGATAATGTCATCATCATCATTTTATATATTAAAATTCCTCAGCAAATGAAAGCATTACAATGTTGTTACAGCCGTATCATAAGAGAAGACACAATTAAACCAACACATAGTTTGAATGTCCTAATCTGTGAATGAATTTTTGGCAAACTTCAATAATTTATATTGTTCATGCCCATATTAACATGTAAAACACAAAATATACTCTTAATTGGTAATAATTTAGTCTATTGTCTAGATTTGCAGTTGTATATGGGTTTCATGCTGTACCATGATATGACAGTTGACGGTTATCATACCATGCACATTTCCTTATCTGCGGTATTTATTTATTTTATGGTATTAGTATTATTTTAAAAAAAATTCACAGTTCAGTAATATGTTATAATAACCATCATCAATACATGGTAAATTGATAGTTAATTAAACTTTAGTTAATAGTAATTCCACTGTTAACAATAAATATTAAATGAATTCTAAACCTTTAAGAGATCATTTCATTGTAAAGCCAATGTCAACAAAACACAAAGGTTAATGTAGGCTAACTTTATATATAATGTATGTGTGTTGCAGAGTGACGCCATGGTAACAGAGGGGGAGCCCACAGACTTGGTCAAAGTGCTACACCTCCTGGTGCTCTCTTTCACTTGGGGCATGCAGGTCTGGGTCTCCTTCATAGCAGGTATGAGGTGCACAAACAATTACGGCTGCACCACACAATATGCATTCTTGTTTCAGCATGATACTCAGATTTATGACACGATCTTGATGTCTGTGCCTGCAGGTTTTGCATTGGTGTGGCAGGTGCCTCTGCACACCTTTGGCCTGGTACAGAGTAAACTCTTCCCTGTGTACTTCTACTGTCTGATGGGTAGCAGTTTTGTCAGCCTGACTGTTTATGCTGTGTACCACCCCAGAGAGCTGCTGGACTGGCACGAAACTGTGCAGGTCAAACATACATCACACCTACACATACAGTTCATTTATATTATATAATTAAATGAACACCAATTAAATAATCACCATGCTGTTTACCAGTAAGGCGTCTTTTCTTGTCTTTAGATGGGTCTGTACTTCATGGCGCTGATCATGGCAGGTCTGAACGCCCAGTGGTTTGGCCCATCGGTCACTGAGGTGATGCTCCAGATGAGGGAGGTGGAGAAGGAGCATGGCCTGGGGAACCAGATTGGCCTGGGGAGCCAGAAAGAAGCTTATGCTAAGCTCAAAGAGCAGGACCCCAAGTACAGAGCCTACAAGAGCACGTTTGGCCGTTACCACGGCTTGTCCAGCCTTTGCAACCTGCTAGGGTTCATCTGCACTACAACTAATTTGATCTACACAGCTTTGAATTTATCGACCATTTAGAAGAACAGGTTTCAGTTCATAAAATAGCTATCTCAGTGTTGCTGTGAATAAACAAATATGTGAACAAATAAATGTGCAAATGACATGTAAATGTAATTACACAGAATTTTAACTTTTGTATTCACTTCTGGAGCTGCAGCTGTCCCACATGTCCTTAAGAGGCAGGATGTCTTTGTTGCCATTGAGCATCCAAAAAACTCACCACTGTTGTTCGCTTTTATCAGTCAATTAAGCACTTTTCATCTGTCCAATTAGTATCTAATTAATGCTGTCACACAAAATAGGATGTATTTTTGCATTTTTATATTTCTTTTTAATGTTTCATTATATAGCTCCTGATCATACCTTCTGTTAAGTTCTTTTAAAAGGCCTGTTAGTAAAATTTTTTATCACCAACCATGAGGTGCTGTGTGGGCAAGTTACTTACATTCACAGCAGGGGGCGATGTTTAGACACAAGCGAATTCAGGGAAAGTTTGTAGCTCCAGCAAAGCATAATGCACTTCATCTGTAAAAGATTGTGTTCCCTGATTTATATTAAATTTGTCAACACTATTTTTACTGTGACTGTGAGATTAAACTGCCTCTTAATATTTTTTACATGTGCACCCACTATTGTTTCTTTAAATTTTGTACTGCACATCTTTTTGTTATGTCTTCTCATGGTCTTTGAGCTCTAAATCAAACACCTGTTTTATTGGATTGCTTTGGAAAGAAACTGTGCTTTAAGAGATTCACACTGATGAGTGAATCCAGACCCAACAGACAGTGCCTGGATTTGGAAGAGGAAGGTTTTAATTTAATTACTAGTGACGCATATCAGGTTTTGAGAGGAGCAGCCTTGAATGCAGAGAACACTGCTGTGCTGGCCAGCTGCAGGATGAGAGAGGCACTGTCCTTGTTCCAGCTACAATATCAGCACTAATGGATTATAATGGAGCCGGTTTCAATATAAAAAAAAACAGAAACTGAAAGTTAAAGGATGAAGTTTTCCCAAATACAATTTATTTTGACCTTTTTTAGGATGTTTTTTCCATCTGTAATCAGTAATCTCACTTAAAGTCATTTATTTAAAAATTCTTGCTTAATAAAAATACAGCAAGGAATAAATGAGGCAGAATTAACTCTGAGAACAGTTTGCTTTATCTTGCTGACATTGTGTTCACTTACCTTGTTATCAGTTCGGAGAATGTACAAGGAAGTTAGACCAAGTGTCTTGAGAGGACAGACCAACCACACATTCTGAAACTCTCACCAACAAAGATTAATTTAATCTAAGATTAGTATTAATTAGAGTTTAGCTAAACTAGGTTTAAAATGAGTAAATCCAGATATAACATTAAGCAGAACTCTGTTGCAAAATACACAAAAAATTAGGAGGTTAGTTTAGGAATTTAAATCAAAGTTAAATAGTTTTTCTATCAAAACTGTGACAAAACATTACACTGTTTGCTAGCTAGCTAAAAGGTTAACAAAAAGTTATACTGTTCACTAGCTAGCTCAAACATAAGAATAAATATAATTTGCTAGTTAGCTAAAGTTATTTAGCTTAGTTAGCCTGGGCTACTTATGATGACTGCAGAGAAGCTCGAATTTTTTGTCCTTTGAGAAAAACTTCCTGGTCGAATCATCCAATGGAAGAAAGAAGACAACAGCAGAACAACAGAATTAAATTTAATCTAGAGAGGATTTAATTTATTCTTTCTTAAGATAGTTAAAAAAGTTTGGTGCAACGCAATTTAAAGTAAAATGATTTAATCAGGTTTAAAATGAATCTTTGTTGTAACCAGGCTCAGAGAATACACTTGATCTTAAGCTGTCCAGACAAGTTGGCTTTTGCAGTGGCATCAGGAAATAAACCCTGTTAAACCAAAGAACAAGTTTATCTACTTATCTCTTCATGGCATGACTGGAGAGAGATTTACAAGTGAAATTTCCTCTACACAGCTCAAGAAGGGAACTGTTGGTGAGAAATATCTAAGAAAAAAAAACTATGAAACAAGTGTATACATAAATATGATCAGCCAAGTGTAGACTTGAAGGAAGTGTAAGAATTCCTTGGTTCTTAGTGTGCAAAGTAAAACATGAGGAAGTAGAGAAACAAAAGGAAGTGTTGAGGACCAGCACCAGACAAGTTCCACCATCCTCCCTCATTCCTGACCCACACGAGGAAATGAATTTGCGAATGTTTATCACTGCAGCAATCACACACTCTGAACATAGACCACTGCTGTTTCAGGGACCATTATTTTGAGCTCCAGTAATACTGCAGAGCAGCCCTGCAGTAATATGCTGTGTTAAATTAATTATGAGTCTGGGAGTCTCAAGCAGTTTTATTCAATCATCCCTAATGTAGAAATGTAGACCTAATTTGCAATTGTCTGATCTCAGTGATGGATATGCACCTTTGCAGCAAAAACACTGAGATCCTAATAGATATAATGTATAATTTATCAAAGGCTGCTCGGTTTGATGGAAACACATGCGCGCGCACACACACACACACACCTGTGCTTCACAGTTCGTGATCATCAACCCTTCTGCTGTGTTTACCAAAAAAAGGAACAAAACTTTCGAAGCTCGTAATGGTTCCAAGGGGGAGCATTGAAGTCCATCATAAATTTCCACACCACAGTTCCATCAGAGGTTGTGTTTGAACATGACGTGGCAAAGAGAAATACCATAACTCACAGCTGAGTAGCACATACTGCAAAGTTTAAAGTCCCAACTTTTTGTACGACTATTATAGAAGAAAAGACTACACTAGGGATGCACCGACTGGACTTCTTCTCTCCTGATACTATTACATTATCTCATGATATCTTCCCTCTTTTTCATAAAATTTTAATGATACCATAGGAGAGAAAACAAAGAAGTACCATCAATGGTGGAGGAAGTATTCAGATATTTTACTTGAGTAAATAAAAGAAGCAATACCACAGTGTAAAAATACTGTTTTACAAGTAAGAGACCTGCATTCAAAATCCATTAAAAAAAAGAGTACAAAAGAGTTATTTGTGAACACACCATAAGGATAGTTGATTGTTGAGTCTCAGTGCCATGATGTCAAATAGCAATGTTTTTTGTTAGTAAAGCATCCCAAGTACAGCAAAATCATGAGGAAAAAGGGAAGGGGGCAGAGGGTGGAGTCTGCAGATACAGCCACTACCACACACTTCTAGTCCGTCATAAATGATGATTAAAAGGGATTACAATTATAGTCTATGCATTGTTTTTTCGGTAAGTGTTGCACGTTATATACTCATGCAGAATGGACAATTTCAGTGTATATATACTCTCAAGTAAAGTACTTATAAGCCAGGTCTATCTCAAAATTGTACTGGATGTACTTAGTTATCATTACTTATATAATAGACCTTTTTCACAGCAGCCATTTTGACATGAAATAAAAGGGTAAGCACATTAGTTTTTCTAGCAACTAGAAGGAACTTTCACATTGTATTGATTTTGGAGGCCCCTCTGGACAAAAGTGGCAGTGTCTCTTCTGCCATAATCACAAAATGTAATGTAAAATAATGTAAAGATCTCCTCCTGCTTCTTCCTAACTGGCGTGTGAAAAACTCCTTGTATATTTAATGTTAATACCATTCAGGTCAAATGGAGTCAGGGTGCTGCTATTACATGTTGCTTCACTTGAAAGGCTCTGCTATATTACATTGCTGCTACATTTATGCCTGCCTTCGGGTGAGATTCTTGAAATCAGATGAAACGAGCATTTACGAGTTTACGATTTCCCAGACAAAGTTACAGCAAGTAGTTCCTCAGCCAGTTAAAATACAGGAGGAGATTTTGAATAAGAAAGTTTTGTTCTTGGCATTATATTTTGTGGTTATTATGGTGGAAACACTACCACTTTTGTCCACAGGGGGCTCCAAAATGAACTAAATCTGAAACTTATTTGTGGTAACTTTAATTTGTATCATTGGTAATACCTGTATCAACATGGCTGCCACCAGAAAGGTCTATTGAGATTTTCCAAACTCAAGTCCCTGTATAATGTTATATAGCTATATATAAGAAAGTAAAATACCCATAACACCTGACTGTCTAACAATAACATAATATGACGATCTTAAATGACACACACTTGCAGTCCTATATTCTCAGGGTGTGTGCGTTAGTGTAGTGCGCACGCAGCGTGGACAGCCCTCTCCTCCTCCAGAGGGCTGTGTGTGTGTGTGTGTGTGTGTGTGTATGGACTGTCTGGCAGAGCTTCAGAGGCTCCAGCGGCTGCTTCAGTGTCCGCATTCACTCTGTGACAGAGGGAGCTCCAGCTACAAACACGCAGCCGAGATCCGGGAGCTGCCCAGCAGAGGAAAACTAGCCTGTTGAGGAAGAAGGAGGGCAGGTTCATCTGCTGCCGCTGGAGCAGGAAAGGACATTTCAGGTGTTAGCTCTACTTTCGGAGGCGTCTCGGGAGACAGACAGAAAGTAGAAAGGGAACCGAGTTTGCTTTCTTCCGCAAGAAGGTAAGTTTGTTGAAGTTTCCAGCGGGTTTTTCCTGCCTCACACTTCCTACTCGCCAGAGTAAAGTTACATGTTCCCTCTGTTTTCAGGCCAACAGGTTAATTACCGCGGAATGATACCTGTGTTTGGGTTTTACCACACGTTAGGTGTGTTTTTCAGCTCGTCGCACTATTGTTGCATAAAGTGCGGATATTTGGAATAAAATACATGTCCAAGACGTTATCGCCAATATGTTTGTGATTCAGTCCTTTCCCGTAATGAAAGGACTGATGTGACAGCTGCTAACTAATCAATACCGGTCATTTCCTGCGGGTCAAGCAGCCTGCTGACTCCTGGTTCAGCAAACAGTGCCAGCTGAGAGACCTGGCTGCACCATTCACTGTTATGGCCTTTATTTGTTTTACTGGAGATAATGCCACACCAGAGTGCCATAAAGGAGCTCCCATTCCCATCCCTGCTGCGGCTCGGGAAATGACTGTCCTCACTGCATGGAGGATGTCTGTCCTCTCAGAGATGATTGTCCTCATATCATGGCAGGTGCTGATGTAGGGGCCCTCAGCAAAGTTATCACAGCAGCTCAGTGGGACCTTATCATGTGTCATAACAATATATCCAATATTATGGTTTTGCATTAAAAACAAAAAAAAGAACTTGAACTCGACTTAAGAAAAAATATGAAATCTACATAAAATGAGGTCTATAGAAGTAAAAAATAAAATACAAATAAAAACAATTAACACTATGTTTTGTAAAATGTAGCGCTACCAGGCCAGTATTGGTAAATTGGTAAGCAAAAATCTAGGGCTGCAACATCTAAAAAATAAAAGAACATAGTGAAAAATCCAATCCCATGTATTTAAACGTCTCATTTTTATCTTTATTTTGATTATCAGAATAGTTTAATAGTTTATTTCTTTTTTACCACTTTCCCTTTCAAGCAAGCGAGTTGATAGATCTACTAGCCCCAAATGACATTTGACTTGCCCCGTGCAAGTGGGATAGCCTTATTGTTGCACCCTGGCATTGTTTTTGTGTAAACATAATTCAAACATTCATAATTGGTGCTAGGGCTCCACAATGTTTAAAAAAAAAAGCATATTATGATTATTTGACTGAAATTGCAATTGCGACTGGTGATACGATTAGTGGGAATTATTATTTTAGCATTACAATTTCTTTTTTGGCTAAAAAATTGTGATGATGTGACATTTTTTGGGGTCCATACTGATCAAACATGTTTTCTTTCATCTGGAGAACATGACATCTCTGCAGCACTACAGTTCTCCATTAAAATGCTGTTTTTTCACACTTTTTCCTTTTTCAAAAAATTGCGATTTGGTTCTGGTTCTGCGATTTGGATATTGCACTTCACCATATTACGATTTTGATAATTTTGTGATTAATTAGAGGGGAAAGCAAAAGCACAGAAGTTAAAAGGAAAAGAAAATTTTATACAAACAAAAATGATGTACACAGATTTATTTTTTGATACCGGTAATTTTTTTCAAGTCATAATTTTTCTTTGTTTTTAAAGGTATTTCAGGGATTTTTAATTGGTTATGAAACAGCCTCAGATTACAAGACCATCACCCAGAAGATCAGGTATTTCTTGTGTTTTTCATTTTCCCAGGCAGAGTTACTGCGAGTAGTAAAGGAGGAGGAGCTTTTTATTTAGATAATTTTGTTTTAAACATTACATTTTGTGCTCATGACAGTGGAAACGATACCACTTTCGTCCACAAGGGCCTCTAAAATCAACACAGTGTGAAAGTTGCTTGTAGAAACTGTAATATTTTGACAAATATCGTATTGTGGACTTTTTTATCTTGAATTTTTGGTATCATTACATCCTTAGTTGGACCTGACCGTGCTGCTTTTGTTGTCCAGCGTTGCACTGCAGTGTCTATAGACTGCATCCTCCCAAACATCAGCTGTTTTCAACATTTAAATGGAGAAGGCTTTCACATCAAAGATTTATATCTGTGAATCGCTATTGTGTGTCTCTTGTCCAAAGAATTAAGCTACACTGCACAGCGACAAGAAAACACGCATGCACATATTTTAATGTTTATTAAAAGGTCAAAATACCATATAGAAGTGTTGTCAAAGACTGTATGAGTCTCCTTATTTGCCTGCAGACATCCTGAGCTGCACAGTAAACATGAACGACATGTGACTGGGTTTACCTCAGACTTAAACTGAGCTTATAGGAAAATTGAAGTAAGAAAGCAGCATACATTTCTGAGTGGGTGGATCCATGCTATGTGATCTGTAAGTACACAAAAAATGTCCCCTGGTGACCCTCGCACACACACAGCATGGGCATCATGTGATTTGGGATTTCACAGCCAATGTTCCAAGAGATTAGAAAGACTTGGGATTCATGATCTGAACGCAGGCCTTTATGTAACACCACGAGAAAAACGTTTTGGTTTGAAAGGATTGTGTTTAGAGGGCATGTACCTGTGCCTTAGCAGTTGAGTCAAATTGTGAAAGAGTATTGTGTGTGTTATTTCACTGTCAGTAAAACAGCAGTGTCTATTACAACATCATCCAACACCAGCACGCAAGATTGCACAGGCTGGTGTGCGCAGAAAGTCTACTTAATTCTTCAGTGGACTAGACCTGTCTTATTTCAAAGGTTTCGACATTGCACAGCTTTCAACTAAACAGATTTACATGGTGGCCATTTTGCTCTGACATCATACTCAGGGTGGGAAGCTCGAAACTTGTACTGCTGAGTTCCAGGTTGCAAGTCGTATATATGAAGGGGATCTGACAAATAGTTATCATTTCACCACTTCCTGGTTGATCAGCAACAAAAAAGCCACTTTGAAACAACAGCTAACATTTCACTGATCAGATTCTCTACATTTATAAGACTTTGTGTGACAAGACCTTTAAGCTTCCTACCCTGAGTCTGATGTCAGAGCAAAATGGCCACTGTGTGAATATGGTGAATAAGTCTCAGTTGCAATGTTTTCATCTGACAGCAGCAAAATATTTTCCTGTAGCATATATTAAATAATTGATGAGTAATAAGCTTAGAGTTAGTGGTGTTATCTTACTTATGCACTCCTGAAACATCAGTTCTTGTAGAGGCTTTTTAACAGACACACCAAACTATCAGCATACAAGTGAGGAACATGTCGTCTAACGCCCTGGCACTGTGATTATGGCGAGAGTAGACGTGATTCGTCCACACAGTAAATGACTTTGCCAGGCTCCTCTCATTTCTCAATAATGAGCTTCTTCTCCTCTCCTCTTTCTTTTCCATAGCCCTTGGTGGTAGTGTGATAGATATCTGTATCCTGCTCTGGAGACCTCCATCTGGCCAGTTAAAAGCTGAGGGAGCTGACTGCTTTGACCACTAATGGGTCTTGCTGGCAGCTGAGTCCTAGTCCGGTCTCCACGGAGACGAGTCTCTGTAGACAGAGGCAGGTCTTAGCTGCACTGATTGATCAGCTGTGTGCATGTGTGTGTTCAGAGGGATCGACACGGCCACAGCCCTCTGCTCTCCCTTTCACACCTAAAGCTGTGCGGCTGCTCTCCCTCCGCCCACTGTTTGAGTGGCCGACGCTGAAAGGCTTAATGGCAGGTAATCTCATACCTGCCCTCAGGAGAGACCACACTGCGATGGATGAATGAATCAGAGGGACAGATGGCATAGCTTCCCATAATTTATAAGCATAAGTGTTCTCTGTTATAAACTTTGTCTCAGTCTTATGTTCTTCATATTGTTTACAGACCTTTTAATGGAGTCATGACGTCACTTTGATCAAAGATGGGTCTCACTAACATCTGGCCAAGCTTTGATTTATTAGTAGATCAATAATGAATACACTTTGTAACTTCTGTAATATTCCAGCAACATATTTCTTTCCGAGCCTGACTCAAGTTCGAGAGAGTAGTAACCGAGCCCGACCTGGACCTGACCGAGCGTTCTGTGTTTCATGTCCGAGGCCGACCAAAGCCCGATGTGGTTCATGTAGGCTGAAGCTTTGAGTTCCCCCATCATGCAGTTGTTGTTACGATGTTTACAGTTTGCCTGTTTACCCTGACTGTGGAGTGTGAATAAATTTTATTTACTCATAACTAATATAATTTCCTGAAGTCAGCCTTGTTTCTAAGTAGCTGAGGGACAGTTTACTTATTTGTAACTCCCAACAGCTTCCCGATTTCCCTTCAGACCTCGTCTTTTTGAGGAAATACCTGTAAGGTCGGTGCTGCGGATCATATAAGATGTGCTGGTTCTCAACCTAATTAATTAGCATTGAGTAGTCTATTTTGACCCCTGACTGAGGGGAAACAGAAATGTAAAGAATGTCAGCATCAATTTTGACAAATCAAAACAGGTTTGGAGTGAAGCAACTGCAAAAATACAACCGTTGTGTATTGTTTTTCAACCAAGCAACATGTTGTTCAGCCTGTTCGCTAGTGCACGGGCTAGGACATTTTCACTGGGAAAAACTGGAACAATGTGATGAGAGTGCATAAAGGGGGTAGGAAGTGCTGCCTGGATCTGATGTTTATGTTTGCACCACTTCCAGTTAGGAAGCGGTGTGAAGTGCTTTGGTAAAACGTTTCTGGTTCATTTTTGAGATTAGTTTCTCCTTCTCCATCCTCTTTAGATGGCGTCAAATGACTCACGGCTTCAGCAGCAGCCGTCCCAGAAGGATGCGGCCGACCAGAATTTCGACTACATGTTCAAGTTGCTGATAATCGGCAACAGCAGCGTGGGAAAAACCTCCTTCCTGTTCCGCTACGCCGACGACTCCTTTACCTCTGCGTTCGTCAGCACCGTGGGCATCGACTTTAAGGTCAAGACTGTCTTCCGCAACGACAAAAGGATCAAGCTGCAGATCTGGGTGAGTGGATTAAAGATGCCACACATTTTTTACTGGCTACCATTAGTAAGAGGTAAACACACAGCATAAACAACACATTGTGGCTACCACACTTAATAATGCTTATTTAGAGTGAAGCTCGTTGTCTCTTTCAATCTATTTTACACTCGATCTGTATGTGCATTTACATTTGTTGTTGTTAAGGAAAGTCTCTCAGACATTACTACTTTAAATGTAAACAAGGAAAAACAAAGAAAGTTGACCCACGTGGAATGCTTTTGACACCTAGAAGTCTGTTTCAGGCAACTTGGTGATAAAAGCCTTACCAGAAGTATTTTAAAGACCAGGTTTGTCTAGAATTGTGGGTTTTGCCTTGTGCAAGTGTAGCTTGTGAATTGTGCAAGTGTAAGAAGCATGACTTCCTCATGGTTTCATACACAGTCTTACTCCCCACCCTTATCTGTTAAGTGTACTTAGGTGTTTACATAATGGCATGATGGAGTTTTCATGTTTTTGATGCCACAGAGCCCAAATGGGAAGCTCCGGTTCCCAATAGTATGGTGAACACATTAGCATACATGATACTTGCACATCTATCTGAAACAGAGCAACATTAGCATTTATTTGGAGTCGTTTTTCTCG
Organism: Lutjanus erythropterus; assembly: GCF_056507025.1. Lineage (NCBI taxonomy): Eukaryota > Metazoa > Chordata > Actinopteri > Lutjaniformes > Lutjanidae > Lutjanus > Lutjanus erythropterus. The sequence goes on along the minus strand of NC_139335.1, from coordinate 19,650,394 downwards.
GTCTCTCTGTAATGTTTCTTTCTGGTTGAGACTTTCAGGTGTTGACTCAGGCATTTTTGAAGCTGCGGTTTGAATTGTTGTTAAGCTTCTACTGAGATTCTGTCTGAGTCTGTTACTTTTTTCTCACTTGTGTTTAGCACTCGTCGCCATGAGTTTTGAGAATTTCTCACTGCCACATTTTTATAGGTTTGTGGTTTTTGTGGGCGATGCTGCAGCAAGTGGCGCAGCAGTTACAGTAACAGCCTTTTCACACCCGAAGCAGTTAAGAAGCAGTTGCTGCCCACAAGAACACGCACAGAGTTTTATTGTATACGTGTTCAGAGATTTGCGAGCTAGTTTGTTTTTGGCTTTTCAGTGAGATGTACCAAGGCTATGACGTTCATCAAGGGACTTGCCTGTGATCGCAGTGTGGGACTGCAGCAGCCGCTATCAAAATGCGTGAAGTAAAAGTTCCTTTAGCCAAAACCTACAAGGCATCTATACAAGTGAGGTGAATGCTAATTACTATTATTATTAATAATTTTGAGTTAAATAAGGTGTTAAATGTCTTCAGTGGCCCTGGAAGTTTGAAAAATAATGCTCATCGTCAGGGTTATGTCAGTTTGGCTTTTGAGACTTTCACAACCTTTTACAAACTAAGGATGTTAGATTTAAAGGCATTAAGAAGTATTTTGCAAATAACATGATTCAGATGAATTATGAGAAATGCAGGATTTTTTGACAAAAAGTCAGGATGTCCCAGGCGCTGCTGGTTTGATTTGGTGTAGTGTCCTTTTGTAATACCTCACTTTACAGATGTACAATACCAAAATTGCTGGAATGCACTTTTAACAAATTTTTAACACTTTTTGGGAAATTTGCTTGTTCACTTTCTTGTTGAAGTAAATGAGAAGATTGGTACCACTCTCATGACTGCACAATAAATATTAGTCCCGGACAGGAAACTGGAAAGGAGAACATTGGCAGTGACTCTTCATAGTGCACAGAGCAAAATGGGGCGGGACTTGGGAGGGGTCAGTACCAGTTATAGCCAGCCGTTGGTTAGCGTAGCCTAAGAACTGGAAATAGGAGGGAACCGTAGATGAACACAGCGAGATAAAGCCGGATTAACTCCCAACAGTTTAAATGACTCATTTAACCCTGGTAATTCTTCATTACTCATTTTACCATAAAGTGTATCCTTATTTTTTCTCCTCCCAGTACACTACAAATCCTATTGATATACGTTGTTAAGGCTGTTCAAACAGATGATTCATTTGAACCAACAATATGTGAGCCACTGTATGATACACAAACAGCGACCAAGATGAATCAGCAGTGGAGTAGCCCACACCAAAACACACACTCACTGACCTGACCAAACGTGTCTCTAAGAAATGACGTGCAAGGTTGGTAGTATGTGATATTTTAAGAGCTGAGGAGGAATTAACCAAAATGAGTCTGTAATGTGTGATTAGTTGGGATTTGAGAAGGTGGGCATGCTGTGTGTGTCTGGCCTTGACGTAACAACTGATGGTGCTGTTAAATGACAAAGAGACCTGGTATTTCCTAAACTCAGGAAGCAGAGGAAGTTCCCTATCAGCATCTGACGGGGACATAACGAAGATATACTGCAGCACTGGGGCAGCAGTGTATTTACAGGGTGTGGGACCAGCAGGCATGTCTGAATACGAGTCCTCCCTCGCGTGGTGTTAATAATCAACTCTGTGAAATTTCCTGCCCGTTAAATTCATGTTTTCTCCCACCGAACACCATCTGTATGAGATTTCACAAGGTCCTCAGACAAAGAGCATTGTTGATGACCCCACTCTGCCAGCTGCTGTAGCCTCCCTTTGTGCATCGTGGAAACACACTAGCCTGATAACACACCACATGGCCTTTGCACTGTAATAAGCAGACCTAAAGCAGTCATGTACGATATGTTCACCTGTGTCCACAAATTGTTTACATCCCTCCTTTTTGTGTCATGGAAATATGTTTCTGATCTTTGAACAAACACACACACCTTTTGCACACTGAGCATAGACGCATCCACACATGTGTTTTGTGTGTGTGGTAGCCCAGGGGATGATATCCTGTGTGATATCCCTGCTTTGTGTTGGCAGCTAATAGAAACGCAGCTGACGCATGTTTAAAGATCAGGGTCCCAGTGACGTCAGATCATGCAGAGGCCCGATTTAAACCCCTCCCTGTCTATCATCATACATACACACATGAGAGAGCAGCTTTTGTTTACTGCCTGGAGTTGATTATAGTAACCCTGGAGACAGTCTATTTGGTTAGAAGTCCCATTACGCTGCCAAATATTTGTTCATCCCTGCATGGATGAGATAAAGATGAACCTGGAATATTTCACACTTTACTAAAAACAAAAATAACCTGTGACAGAAAACAGACTCTGTCTGTGGTATTGGAAACAGTAAAACAATATACCAATAGTTTCTCTGCTGTCTCTGATAGAAGGATTTATGTATTTATGTATTTTTTGATTTGTTTTTCAAGCCTGACCTATATGGGATTTCTAAGACAAATTCTGATTGTGGAGGGAAAAAAATTATGGATACAGTGGCCAATATACTAGAAGTAGATCTCTTCTAGGTGGTTTGTGTTCTGATTTTGCATAGTCTCTCTTTTTTTTTAACAAATTACTTTATTAAAGAATATAAAATTAAACGTTTTAAGAATATTTGATGTTGACACTGTCAGTCAGTTATCGGCAGATTGTAAAACAAGATGCCAAGCTTCTCAGCATTTACACCTGCCAGGAGTCTCCCATGTTTCACATTGTTTAAAATCTAAATCACCCCAAGCATTGCTTTCTGCATAATGTTCTGTAAAAAAAAAAGGGTACATATTGAAAAACATACACATAAATACATTATATATCTGTGATCGACCCATATCAGGTCCCTACTGCGCAGATATATATCGTCCAACCGATGTATCGGCCATTATTGTTATTTACTTACTTTTGCAGAATGAGTTTTTCAAAACACGGTAATCAAACACTGTTGAGCCATCCTCCGTCCTGTCCCTGGTGGCTAGAGCTCGATTCAGGGCGCTGTGATGGTTTTCTCTGGAATGGGTGGCATGGGGATGGAAAGCTGGGTCAGCCTATTCCTCCTCCTAATTTAATCCACAACCAAATCAAATGACTTACAATACCTTATAAAGTGGCCCCCTATAGTGTCTGAGAGCAGTTTATTTTAAGGCATCGAGCCCACAATGGGCCAGTCAACTGCTATAAGGGTCAGGTGGTGACTCAGCACTTGTCCAAGTAGTCAAAAAATAAATAAATAAAAGGAAAAAAATATAAAAATATTCTATACACAAAACAAACAATCATGGTTGTAGCAGCAATAAACTTTAAATTTCATCTTGCTAACTACAAATGAGGCAATCCTGGTTAATCCTGCCAGATCAGCTTTTTTGTGCTTGTACTGTTTTGTCCTTTGTTTTGCCATAAATGAATTTAAAAAAAGGATTTATGCGGCAGGCTGCCCTCTGTCTTGCCCACTTTGTAAAGTGAGAAGCATCATTTGGCAGACCACCCGGAGCAGTCCTGCCTGTAATGGAACATTCATAACCCTCAGTGGCCTCAGGTTACCTGGACAACCCACACCACCTCCTCCTCCTCCTCCTCAAAACATCAGACAAACACAGAAACACACACACACACACACACACACACACACACACAGGCCCCCGATGCAAATGAGGGACTCAGACAGGTTACCAAGTAACTGAGAGTGGAGGGGAGTTGCTCTAGCACATAGGGATGAAACGATAATCGGTTTCATGATAAACCACAATAAAATTCCAGACGATTAGTATCACTGTTTCAGATTTTAATCAGTGTTTGATTATCACACTTTGAGAAACTCACAGTAAAAACTTTCCAGCATCAAGCAAAGTTAGCAACAGTCTCCCACATGCAGGTAAAGCATGGCACATAGGTTTGTTTTGTCCCAATGAAAACATCAAAAAGGACATGATGCCTTTCTACAGGTTTTAACAACTTAAATGTAAGACTTATTAAGACCTTTTTAAGATTATTATGAATGCAATTTAGAACCTGTTTCACATCCATACTGTAATTAAAATAGAAGCACGGTTTGCATTTGCAGATCCATGTTTTTTTGTTGTTACAGCATAATCAATACACATTTTCTTCAAAACAGACTGAATTTATTGCAAATTTTTAAAAGTGCTGTAAGCCACAGAATTCAATTAATTTTTAAGACCTGGCAAAATCTCATTTAAGACATTTTACTGCAATATATTTACTGTAATAAATCAAAATGACCATGATGTGTCATCAGAGATAAAAAAAAAACCCCTGACATTTATGAACAGCTGATCAAGCAACGTTGCTTATTACCAGTTTACAATGTTGTGTGTGTCCTGCACTCCTGCAGTGCTCCTGCAGCCTGCCTGAGCTTCATCAATTCTTGGGAGGAGGGAATCGGGGGAAACAACTCACATCAACCATAGATTTTATATTAATATACAGTCTGTGGCTCCACCTCACTATCAGGACTGCAGTACTGATTTTGCACCTGCAGTTGCTACATATTGCTCCTTTAAGGCCAAAAATTGGATTACTGGATTTTAGACTTTTTAAGGACCTGCAGAAACCCCCGTTTTCAGCACACTTTAACAATACTGCAATAATGATGATGATTGATCATTTTGATCACTATAACTGTGATATGAAATTTACATACTGTTTCATCTCTCCTACCAACTCAGTCTGTTTGATTTTTCTGCTTTGAGCATCCACCAAACTATTCTGAGCCGTCGACTCTGACATCACACACAGCCTCCATTTAATTAGAAGATGCTTCTGATAAACTCACTGTGGCAGGGCGGCAACTCCGCTCGATGGCCAGTCGCCTGCCGACCCTGTGATGCTCACATATCTGTTATCTGTGTGTTTCTTCTCGCTGGCTGGTTATTGATACAAGCCAGCTGTCTTGGTTTGATGAGAAATGACTGTGGCACAAACTCACGTCTAAAAGCTGTCTTCTTGTTTATTGTGTGGATCGGAGCGAGTGGCATTTTGATGTGGTAATGAAGCCAAAGGTGAGCACAATCTTACATTAGCCTTCTATTTGCCCATACACAGGATCCATAACGAATGAATGAAACCTTTGTAGCCCTTCAGGGCTTCATTTGTTATTCACAGGGAGCAGAAAAAGGCATCAACAACAACACATGACAGCGCATAATATAACATAAAACATAATAAAAAAAAAAGCATAATTTAAATAAAATGCAGTTCACAAAAATGCTATGTGAAAAACTGAGAAAACTACATATTCAGACAGTAAAGGTCACAGTTGGTCTGGTGAACTATCTTTTATTCTCTTTTTTTACCCACAATAAATTAAACCTACCTTGAATTTAAATTGAAAACATCTTTAAACTTGATTTAATAGTGTTACGGCAATCAGTGTCAGTTTGAGAGAAAACTCCACCAGTGTTAATATTTGTTTATATATGTATAAATATATATATATATATATTTGTGTGTGTGTGTGTGTGTGTATATATATATATATATGTTGTGTATAACAAGCTCAAACAAATTGCTCCTAGTGGGGTTAACAAAGCTGTATTGAATTTAATTGAAACGTTTCACTTCTGCCACTCCAGCTGGTACAACAAATGCAAACTTGGCCAAACTGATCTCAGCCTTGACAGTTCAATTGTATAAACATTTTAAATAACACAGTGGGATTGGAGTAGACCACTCACTCAACTGGTAAATGATGGATCCACTCTACATAATACTGTTGCAGTGGTAACTCAGAGCTGACTTAAAACAGGTAAGTACTGCAGCAGCAGCCATAGTTTAGACAATGTTGCCCCCTTGTGGTTTTAAATCTTGTATTGGATCATCACAGGGGGACCGAGGCTTTTCTGTTTGTTTTGAACATTGATAAATATAAAGTGTATGTATAGAAATATGTTTTTCTGTGTGTGCGCGTGCGTGCTGCAGGATACAGCAGGGCAAGAGCGCTACCGCACCATCACCACAGCCTACTACAGAGGAGCTATGGGCTTCCTGCTCATGTATGACATCACCAACCAGGAGTCCTTCAACGCAGTTCAGGACTGGTGAGTTGGACATTTTTAAACTGTTTGGTTAATTAATACAAACACCAGTACAATATTTGTCATTTTGCTAGATTATTTCAAAAACATCTCAAGAGTTGAAGAAAATTTGCACTTTTGCCAGTGACATACAATAAAATAGATTTAAAGTAATATTAGTAAACTAGAGTTAAATAAAACCAAGACTAAGAACTAGATAAAATAGATAAAAATAATAATAAATGAAAGAAATGAAATAAAACTGATTAAAAAGCATAAAATCAAAACAAAATAACAGATGATATTCAGTAAAATAAAGTAAAATTGAATAAAATCAATAGAGTAAAATAAAAATAAATTGAGTTATTTTCCGTAAACCTTTCTTAATCAAAAGTCAGGCTGAAGAAACAGGCTTTAAGTTTGTATTCAAAAATTTTGACACTTTCAGCTACCGTCAGATCCTCAGCCATACTGTTCTAGATGCTTGTGTCATAAATGCCAAACGCTGCCAAAAGTTTTTAGTCCTGCACTTTGGAACCACTAAAAGACTTGAGCCTGAGGATCTGAGGGGTGACTTGTCTGTTTCTGTTTGATTTTTTGAGTTCTACATTGCTTTACGGTTCATTTTTTACTACTTTTAAACATACAGACTGTGAAACTTGTCTGTTGTCTGTCCTACAGGGCGACGCAGATCAAGACATACTCGTGGGACAATGCTCAAGTGATCCTGGTCGGTAACAAGTGTGACCTGGAGGATGACAGGCTCGTACCCACAGAGGACGGTCAGCGACTGGCAGAGGAGCTCGGTAAAAACACTTTGACTCACACAGTTTTGTCTTATTGTAAAACTTCGACCTCTCTGCCACTGTAAACAGATATTATATGCGTGCTTGTAAGACATCTATGTGTATATAGTAAATAAAATTAAATTTTGTTTCATTCCCCCTCAGGTTTCCAGTTCTTTGAGGCCAGTGCTAAGGACAACATCAACGTTAAGCAGGTGTTTGAGCGTCTAGTAGACGTCATCTGTGAGAAGATGAATGAGAGCATGGAGGGAGACATCAACCTCATGTCCAACCATGGGAACCAGGGCCTTAAAGACTCGCCTTCAGAGAGCCAGGGGGGCTGTGCTTGCTAAACCACCCTCTGCCTTCTAAAGTCCCCCAACACACACACACACAGATACCAACTCCTTCTCTGTGCCTCACCTGTGGAAAGTGCAGCGCCTCTGCCTCTCTCTTCACTCCAGCATTGCCCCGCTTTGTCCACACAGCAGTGCAGCACAAACTAAACGACAGCTAGCTGAGATAATCTTCATCACTTCTATCAGACCACCTCTCCCCCCTGCAGGCCCGTCTTCCTGTCTTTTCCCTTAAAGTGGCCCACGCTGTCTCTGTGGCCTCGACCCATCAGCTCTGTGGTGAAAACCTGCACTGTGTTCTGTCCACCCACCACATCGACCGCCTTGACCGCTGGTGCCCCATTAGCATTTTAACTGTACTGTATCTGAAACATTTGTTCAGTGGCTTTCATTTTCTGAGCCAAATGCAGATAGCTAGAAGCTCGTGATGCCAAAGAGTATCTGGCTGTACTTTTGGCATTCATTGTTTTATTTGAGATTTATACTGTACATGTGCTGAGGTTTGCCTTACTTTACTAAATAGCCACGCTACTTTAAATTTAACACAGTTTACAACAATGAAAACAGTGAATTGCAAAAGCAGAATACATGTTTTGAGCTTATTGCCAAGAAACATACATACAATTTGATTGTTACTCCTGAGCAGCTATTTAAACTATTGAATTTAGGGTTTGTTTCTTGCCTCATATGTATTCAGAAAGTGTTTTTTTGTTGGATAGCTAGTGGAAAATGTCACAGAAGGACAGTTCAGAAAGTGTCTTTGTCCAATAGGATGTTTCATGGTGATGGTTGGCTGAAGGAGAGAATATGTCCAGTTTGTACAGCCTACTCAAAGTTGAAATGAAATGGAAATCAGAGTGATATTTGCTTCTGCATATTGACATGTTTCCTGACACTCCAGGGCTGAGTCAGCCACCTTAGCATTAGCTGTGTCGCTAACTGAGCTAACAGAAGTTAGGGGTTAGCTGCCTTAGCAACAAGTAAGACTAACAGGATGTCTTGGTACCATATTCCCTGTCAATCCCAGACTGCTTGGGTTGTCCACTAATGGCAGTTAAGTTAGCAGGAACTATTATGTATGTCACAAGCAAAGGCATGCTGAGCTTTGCAAGGCTTAAAGAAAAAGTTACAAGTTTTGTGAATTCCATTTATTGGCTTTCTTGTGCAGAGTTAGCTCAGAAGATTGATACCACTTGTCTGTTTGCTAAATATGAAGCTATAGCTCGAAGGCAGTTAGCTTAGCTTTGCACAACGACTTTGTTTTTTTGTATGAATAAGCAAACACGATATAACATTAGGATTTTGCTACCTTTGGACAAAACTAGGCTAGGTGTTTCCCCTTATGCTAAACCAAGCTAACCAGCTGCTGGCAGAAGCTTCATATCTACCGTACAGATGTTAGAGTGGTGTCACACTTCTTTATCTTCAATCAGATTCCATCAAATGTTAAATACAATCAGAATTTCCATTGTCTCTTTATTTCTTTAAATACAAAAATATCAGTAAAGGACAGTGAAATTCAGTTGGAATAATAAAGACATGTATTCATGTTGTTATTTCTGAGGTTAAAAATGTCATCAGGTGCTGATAATGTCTTATTCACCCTTGATGATTTCTTTATAGTAAGATTCTGAGGTCTACCTTTCACCATCATCCATCAATAATCAGTCAAAGCATTAATCAAGATGACAAAGAAAACTAAGAGGCTGTCATAATGAACTTTAGTTTGGATTTTTGAAGTAGGGTTATATGAGGTACATATTTATAGTCAATGTATTTTATCCACATAAAAAAATAGAATCAGTTTAAGTATATGCTATATTTAGAATACTTTACCACTGCTTAATCACTGCTTTACCTTGCTGTCAGACAACCTTTTCCAGTGGGAAAAGGACTTTCTCCAAACTAACCAAACTCCATTGGAAAAATTTTACCTCGAAGAACACAGGAGTTGCTGGTCTGCTGCTTTGATTGATTTGTTTGTTTGTTTAATTTTGTGATTTCTGTGGTTTTAAAGCGTAGCCTCAGATTCACCAAAGTCAGATGGCAGATGAGGCAGTGATAGACCAGCAACTCCTGTGTTCTGCAAGGTAAAATTATTGTTTTTTGTCTGTTTGTTGTGTCTGCTTGGTTTGGAGAGATAGATGGCTTACATAGCATCTTTAATTTCCCATGAGAAACAGCTGTCTGTTGGCAAGGTAAAGCAGTAAAAATATGACCCTGTCCACAGAAGGACATTGTTTAGCTTCCTACACCAGTACTACTGCTGTTTCTCCAAACTGGAGGCTTGCCAACTGCCATCTACTGTAGATAATAGATAATACACTGACTATGTATAAGAACCTCAGATGACCCCACTTTAAATAATCCAAACTGTCCCTTTAATACCAGTCTCGTGTTACCCTCTGCATCCCTCAGTGCATCTTGGAAGCTCATGAAGCCTTTTTCTTGTGCACTAATGCAGAGACAGCTGTGGTAATGTCGAGCTTCTTCACAGTGCAAGCGTGCCCGAGTGAGGAAGTCGTTTAACACTGTTGACACTTGTATTAGTCACATGACCTGCCTCGTGGCATGTCCTCGTTCACCCTTTTGTGCCACCCTTTCTGTCCCGCCTTCTGTCACACACACACACACACACACAAACACACATGCAAAACATACACTGCTCCCCCAACTGCAGCATGGCAGAACAGTTTGCATGGCAAATCTACAATGTTTAATAACTGAGTATTTACAAAGTGGTGAATTATCTTGTTATATTTTGTTGATTATGTTTTTTGTTACTGACATAATGACTGTTTTATGGAGCAGCACAGTGTGTGTGTGTGCATACTCAGAAAGGGAAAGGAAATATTGATCTCTGAGAAGGAGAAGTCCAGGCCTCAACTGTGCTGTTGCCACTGCAGAATATTAGTTAGAAGAACCTGTGTCACTTTATATCCCATTACTGTAATATTTCATCTTGTCATTGAAGTGAATAAAATGAGGTTTTATCTTCATTCGATATTATTTTATGTTTGCCATCGGCTAAACTGTACATTAAATAACTTCTTTGTTCCTTTTATGCCATTTTTGACATTTCAGTATTGAACGGTCATCTTCCCCCCGTTGAACAGTGTCCGAATGATGAAGCTGAAATTGCAGAAATGGAAAAAAAAAAATACTACACAGTTTTAGAAATAAAGGTGCTGACTTGAAAACAAAACAAAACATTCTCTGGCTTGTTCCCAAAGAAGAACTCTCTTTGGTTCCTGGTAGAACTTCTTTTTAGGTTTCACTTAAAACCCTTTCAGGGAGTTCTACTTAGAACCCAACACATGAAGGGTTATAGGCTACCTAGAAACATCTGTTAAAGGTTTCACCCAGAACCCCCTATGAGAGGTTCTACAGAGGACCCTATCCAGAATCTTTCCACCAGGGTGTTAACAAGAAGCCACCCAGGAGGTTCAACCAAGAACCCTTGACAAAAGAGTTCTTGAGGGATCTTTGAAGAACTCTTTCTTTTCTTTCTTTGTTTAGATAACAAGGGTTCTCAATGGAACCCATAGTTTTCCAAAGAACCTTTGACGAACCCTTTCTACAAAAAAAGGGTTCTTCGGAAGCAAATGGTTCTAGGTAGAACCTCAGCCATTTAGGAAGAACCCTTATTTCTAAGAGTGAGGGACATTTTTCTGCTATTGTTTTCTGTTGATCATCACTTACAGTGCCATATGACCATCATGTCCACATGCTGACTACCGACTACTGTCAGTTGGCATCAACCATAACCTCTGCACCATGATAGCCGCCTCACATTGCCATGCAAAAGTCCGTCGTCACTCCGCTCAGCTCGGTGGTTGGGTCAAACATCTGGTGGTCAGCTCACTCCCTGCGATTGTAGAGACTGGGGTCAGTTATCTGTCCTGCCAGCGTGTCCTGCTGGACGGTGATACAGTTTTACAGATATCAGATAGCAGCTATTATCATCTCATCTGCACCATGTTGAGCTTTTATGCAGGGGTTTAACTCGAGGAGGCTGTGTGCAACACTACTGACTCATAACACTACATTTGTATCACAACATTTGTGTAAAATGCACTGTGCGGGTTTGTATTTAAAAAGAATGCAGAGGTATCAGAGGGCATATAATATCTGATCGTCTCATTAAAGGAGCTTACAATGGCGGCTGCTGCTTGAATACATGTTAAATGCTGAATACCACTTTGTTCCATATCTGCCATATTGGAAAACTATTGACTCTGACGCTTTTGTACAAATAAGTCTGTAGCATCCAGAGCTGTTAGTCTGAGCTCTTTTCTTTCTTATGTTTATGATGTATTTGTTTTCATGTCTTGCATTCCTGACTACTTTCTAAAAGAGGGAAGATCAGGTCATTTGAACCTTTTATTTTAGGCTCTGAATGTGTTGGATGGAAGCATTGTGAAAAAATGCATCTTATAAACAAGAATAAATGTTGAAATGTGTTTATGAAAATAAAGAATATGTTCATTACAAAAGGGAGAGCTTAATTGCTAATTAATGTCTTCAGTTTACAAATCAGTCACAAAGTGTCCAGTGATACAACATCACTGAGTTGTGTTTGTGGTGACAACAGCATCTAAACTGTAATTTATGACCATAACATCCTACCCTCTCACCCCAAAGCATCAGGCCAGGCCAGCTAACCCTAACCCTTTTTTCAGGTGTTATCTGAAGAACCAGAGAAACCACACTCTGCCATTGTTCTCCACAACAATACAGATTTCCTCATCCTTCTCTTCCTGCCACCGTGGTCAGTAAGACACAGCTACCTTCTCTGTCAGGGCCTCTAAATACTCGCCAACTGAACTTATCTGGAGTTTAAAAGGAACAGTTCAGCCAAAAATAAGAAAATATTGGCTGCAGAGATGGCTGCCTTCTCTTGAATACAATGGAAATAGACGGCACTAGCTTGGGATCCTCGAAATGCCAAAAAATACATTTGGAAAACTCAACGGTAATGTCAGAGGTCAGATATCAAGATAATCCACAGATCTTGTTGTGAGCACCCTCATTTCAGCGATTTTCTCTTTACTGAATTACATCCACCATTGTATCACTGAGCAAAATGAAGAGTGCATCTACTCCTGGACAAGTATATTGGCAGATATATGTAAAATTAACCAACATGTTTATTTCAGCTGTTATTTTCAGTTGTAACTGCAATGTTTACAGATATATAGTTAAACAAGGTATCCCTGCCAATTTGATGGTTTATGTGCTGTGTTTCTTTGCTAGCATCAACTAATAGTAACGTCTCACCGTTGGCTGGACTAACTAGACCTGTAAAGATATGTGAAACTGGGTGCTGTACAGACAGAGTTCATTGACCAAATGATGATTCTCTCCAAATGATATCCTCCCCTGGTTTATTTTGTGTACCCAGCTTATACGCCTGAGTCTGGTTGCAGTTTCTTCTGCATAGTGAGACCAAGAAGCTTCCTTTGGTTTGGTTTGGTTTGTCACCCTTTCTTTGAGAGAGAGGGCGAAGCATTGCTAGTGAGAAAGAAATCACAGAAATAGAACGTTGTTTTCTGATTGTTTCACAGCAGTTAATGTTCGAAGCACAAATAAACATTCCCTAACTATCCACACTGCCACACACCCCTTTGCTAATCACTGCAGCACCTTATTCAGTTTGAATACAACTAACTGAATCTAGTTTTGTATAAACTCAAACTGTCATTTCCTTTAGCCTGTGGCCCACAGGTAAATTAGGTCTCCAACAAATGTTAGGGAAAGCACAAAACATGTTTTTTAATGTTTAATCTCTATGGCAGATATCTCCAAAACTTGGCACACCAAAACTATATGGATAGCACTACAGGTAAGAGGGAAAACAATGTATTTTGGATTTTGGGGTGAACTGTCCCTTTAATTGTCACTAAACAGGTTTATGTGGAGCTGAATTTAATTAAGCATGTTCAAAAGTGTTATCGTATATAGCTGAGTGTCGTCATGTGAATGAAATCCCGCTTTTCTTTACATCAGCATCCACCTCACTGTGACCAGGCCCCGTTCATGTGATGTAAAAAAAGCGCTTAATTGCATTCAAACTGACGGGGATGGGCCGCTACGCCCCTCTGGACCACTTATCGTGAGTGAAGAAACAGGGGCGTCTGCAGCTCTGATAATGCTGGCTGAACGAAGAAAACATGTGAGTGCAGTCAATAGATAAGAAACCGTTTAAGTTCTGCTTCTGTAGGTGTGTGAGTACGCTGCTGTTTCCGTTACTCGGGCACATGCACGGATTAAAGTGGCCGGGGGCCAGCAGCTCAGCTCCACCTCCTCAGATCGCATACTGGAGGGGGTCAGCCATGGACACAAGCATAAAAAAATACTAAAATTACTCTTACTCCCCTTCCCTATACAGTCTATCTATCTATCTATCTATCTATCTATCTATCTATCTATCTATCTATCCATGTGCGCTTTTACGCACGGCACATGTGCAAGGCACACTTTCTGTCTCATCACGGCGGCATAAACAAGTCGTAAACATCAATGAGAGCTTAATTCCCGCCCATGTACTAGAGCGTTTTGTAAGACCGATCTCGCTCCACCTCTCCTTCACTTACTTTGGGGAGAAAGTAAACAGCTCAGCTCTGCACACCTTATCGCTCACAAGCAGACGCGTAACCGCGTTGCGCTATCCATGGTATCTAAACAACAAAACAAGCCTCCCCCGTAGAGAGCTGCAACAGACGCGTTTGAGGCAGGTTGTTCTCTAGTTATGCAGGTGGACAACAGAAGGTCAAAGCCTGTCTGTTCACAGAGAGGACAAAAAGGATGATATGCCATCATCTGGGCCGATTGCTGGCACTTTACATGATGCTCTGCGCCATGCGAACACCTTCCATTGTCCAGGGCGCACGAGATTTCGAAAAGAAAGGTAGGATAACATTTACCTTTTAACCTTTTAATGGAATAAGTAGAAATCTTTAGATATAATAATAATAACCTCAAATAACTTGATGGATACACCACGTTATACATAGGTGGTTGGATTTCATATTATATTTCATATCTAAGACGGTAATATCAAGCAAATAAGTTTTTGGTTGCTCTCACATTTGTGTGTTGCCCCCCTAACTTCCCTTCCGCAGTGTCTATGATGCTAAAAGAGGAGCCAGAAAACCCGAAGTGCTTTGCTGAAGGCAGGAAAGACTTCACGTGCTTCTGGGAGGAGGATGAGGAGAGGGCCGGCTCTGTGGATCAGTACTCCTTCACATACACCTACCAGTAAGTCACATTCACTTTATCACCTTAAAACAACAAACCATGTGGTGTCAAGTGTACAGTACGATGACGGTCATATTGGATGCTAAATTATTTTTTCTAATGTCTTTCTTTTTTCTTTTTTGGAACCAGTAGGCTACAAATGAACATATTAAAGCGCTCATAAACCAGGGTGGTTGAAAAAGCACTAAATGACTGTTTCAGGAATCTGTTATTTAAAGGACTAATCTGTAATATATGTACTGTAATTTATCATAAAATGACCATGATATGTCATCAGAGATTATGGAAACATGTTAAATTGAAATATTCGCTTCTCTGACAACAATGCTACTGCCGTAGTGTCCTTTGAAATTTCTATTCTGGGCCAGAATAACTGTTTTAGTTAGTATGAATATTTGCCAAATGAGCAAGTGTTTATTTATGAGTAATAAGTAATAATTAATAATCTTTTAGAAGAAGTAGGTGTTTATAACGGTTAAACTGAGCGATAAGTTAATAGAGTCTGGCAGTGAGACAGACAGTCACTGAATGTGTGTATTTTCAGAGTAGTGGGCTTTTGTTTCAGGATAACAGGCTTAACTTCACATTGACATACAATTGACAGTTATAAGCAGCTGATCAACTTACAGTGGAAGACTCGTCCTCGCTTGTTATTTTCAAATTACAATGTTGCGCTTGTCCTGAACGTCTTGTCATCTGGAGAGGATGGGGCAGGGGAAACAACTCGCTTCAACCCTAGAATGTATATTAAATAGGATTTTGTCCTATTTAATATACTGTCTATGGCTCCAACTCACTATTTGGACTGCAGTACTCATTTTTGGAAGCTGAATTGTAACATACTGCTCCTTTAGTAAAAGGTCAATATATCAGTCTAAATGCATGACAAATAGTGCCATTCAGATGATGTCAGAATTGTCTCTGAGCCCACAGTGTTTGTGTCTTCCTCTGTCTTGAGCAGAAATGAAAACAGCAGCAGGTGCCCACTGAGAATGATCCCTGCAGCAGGCGGGAAGAGGCTGTTCATCTGCCATCTAAACCGAACCCAGATGTTTGTCCAAATGGACATTAAAGTTCATCGAGAGGGAATACCGATTCACAACCGCAGCCTTCTCGTCGAGCTTGTCTGTAAGTTATTTAACTGAAAACTGTGCTGCTGCTTCCACACATTCCACTAAACATCATACTCCAAAATCCAATATATATATATATTTCTTCTGGTCTGTAGTGCTATTTAGATTGTTTTGGGGTGAGCTGCAGATTTATGAAGAAATAGACCAAGAGATTTCAGCCTTCTCTTAAATATAATGAGACTAGATGGCATTTGACATGTGGTGCTCAAAGCACCAAAAAATTCATTTAGAAAACTCAACAACTGCGTCTCTTTCCAGAAACCATGATGCAATTACTCAAGATAGTCCACAGACCTCGTTTTGAGCAGCCTCATGTGGGAACTACTGTGTTCTGATAGAAAATAGTTCCTTAAATGTTGGTGGAGACCAAAAACAGAGCTAAAAGGAGAGTTTATATTGGTTTTCAGTTCTTCTTGTGGACCTGAACAAAACTTCAAATCAATGTTAATGTTACTATGTGTCTGCTGGTTGCGTAATGCAGCAACTGTCTGCGGACAAGTTCATCATTTCAACTTAGGAGGTGATAATACGTCAGTGTTGTTTTTAGAGCTTAGATATTGCAGGTCTAAATAATGCTGTAATTGAAATACACATGTACCAAACAAGCATGTGACATCAGGGTACGTACATTTCTGTAGGTGGTGTTTCAGGGTATGACAGACTTCTGGTGAGGAATAATCTTTCCTTTACTCTTTCAACATCCTCCCTAACAAGCTACCTGCTGTCTATCTGCCCTACAGTTCTTTTGGACCCCCCGGCTAATGTGACAGTGAGCAGCACGGGTCAACAAGGCCAGCTGAATGTCAGCTGGGTGCCTCCCCCTCTCAAGTACATGGATGACAGCATGATGTACGAGGTCAGCTACTCTACGGCAGACAGCTACGTGAGGGAGGTATGGCGGTTATTTGATGGCCTCACTGATACGTTTGAGGTTGAATAAAGCTCCTTTATCGACTGGTAGTGCACAAACGAACCTGTACTGACTGAGGACTGTTTTGCAGGTAGAGGAGGCACGAGCCAGCTCAGAGTTGATACTGAGAGGCCTGCGGCCAGGTACAATGTACAAGGTGCAAGTCCGTGTAAAGCTTGATGGGATCAGCTACAATGGCTACTGGAGCGCCTGGAGTGAGCCGGAGTTCATGGAAACACTGCCTGCTGGTGAGTCTTCATTCACATACACAGTACAAAGATGTGTCACAGACTGCTAGCAACAAAGGTATCCCTTCAAAGGGAATATGTAGTCCCACAGTTTTTGCAATACATGCCAAAAATCCAATTTGCACAGGTCGTATCGGGACAGTTTTTTTGATCATCTTGTCCTTCCTTCAGAGCTCGACTTGCTCATTGTGTCCTTGACTCTTATCATTTCTGCTGTCGTCATTGGGCTGTTTCTCACCATGTTCCTGTCGCACCGCAGGTCAGTCTACCTGGAACACATTACTCATATACTGGGCACAAAAAGTATTTTTTCTGTTAAACCTTACAGTACTGATGGAATATCAGAAAAAGACAAATGTAGAATGATATTTTATGCGCATGTGCTCTTTACAGGTTTCTCGTAAAGAAGATTTGGCCGACTATTCCAACTCCTGACAGCAAGTTTCAAGGCCTTTTTACTGTTTATGGCGGGGACTTTCAGGTAAGAACAAGACAAGTGTGCAGCCTTGTTATTGGCTTTGTGAGGCTGTACTTTGTCACAAGACTGCTTTGTGCAAAATGCTAACATCTGCATGTTCAGGTATAATGTTTATCATGTAGTTCACACTCTTAGTTTAGTGTGTTACCATGCTAACATTTGTTAATTAGTGATAAATTAAAGAATTAGCCATTGACCTGGTGGACATCCTTGTACCTCCAAATTGTTGCAACTGTTCCAACTTGTCCAAAGGCCACTGTGCTAAAAGAAGACATGGGTGGACCGCTAACTCCTGATAGTATAAACAGAAGCACTATATGTCCAGAGTGTCAACAGCGGTCTGTACACTTCTATGTGGGGGTATATTATGGGCATTAGGGCAACATGAATGTCTGTACTTATCATGGCAATCTAGCCAATAGCTTTTGAGACGTTTCACCACGAATACCACAAATGTCAACCTCAATGGCATTGCAGGAAAAGTCAGGAGAGTACCTTCTCAGAAAACCAAGTGAAAGACAGACATTTTGACTAAATTTTGACAAAGTTTTTTATAATCTTTCGTTGTGTTTTGCACAGAAGTGGTTGGGGCATACCAGTGGAGGCTTGTGGTTGACTCCAGCTTTCTTCAGCTCAGAAGAATGCCCTTCTCCTCTGGAAGTCCTGTCAGAACTCAGCCTTTGCCCCTCACTGCCTTCCCCACCTCTGCCTCCCAAGGCCTCTAAAGCTTTGACCACTGGCAGAAAGGAGGACAAAGACGTAAAGAAAAGGCTGGATGAGAGAGAGCCTTTGGAAAGGGCCGATTCAGCTCAGACAGAGGGATGGAGAGCCACACCACATGACCACTGGCTGATGAACCGCTTACGGGCGCTCCAACAAAATCCTGTTCCCTCCTCTCAGTCCTCATTGTTGGAGTCTCAAGACGCCTACGTCACCCTCAACACCAACAGCCACAGTGAGGACAAACACTTGGATGATATTCTTGAGGAGGCCTTACCCCTTGAGGTGCTTTTTGCCTCCAGAAAGACAGTGCTATGTGAATCTCACTCTGATCTGGGATCCGTGCAGCAGAGCTCAGGGTCAGGTCGTCTTTCGTCACAGTCTAGCTTTGAATACCCAAACAACGTCTGGATGCCCAAAGGCCCTGGGTACACCTACATGGCAGTGGCAGACTCTGGGGTTTCTATGGATTACAGCCCCATGAGCAGAGTGGACGACATTGGAAAAGTGGTTATCTACGCCAATGAATACAAGAACGAGATCCCGGCTCATAGAGGACCCTTCCTGTCGAGGCAGCACCGTGTCCATGATGATGGATGAGAAGGAGCTAAGCTGGAGGGGCTGCATATGGACTGAGCCTTGAAGGAGGCTCGGTGAAGGGTATAAGATACATAGCCTCTCTTTAACTGTTAAGAAAGGTGTATCAATGATTCAAGAGCTGACTGGTACCAAAGTAAGCTACAAGACTCAGGAAGAAGAGTCCACTTTATACAAGTCATCCCTGATCTGTACCGGACAATACCATTACACAGAAATGGCAGCTGTGATATACACAAATACTGATATTCAATGCAAAGGTCAGCTGATCTGTAAGTATCCTATCCTGAAAATCAGATCAGGTTTTTTATATAATTCACCAAAATTCAAAGTCAAGAGTGTTTCTATGGTGATTTATCCATATTTGTGCTAAGTGTACTTATTTTTAAGCTTGAATGACAGAATGACTGAGAGGTTAAAATACAGAGTAGGTTCAATACAAGCCAGTACTCATTCCCTGTTACTCTGATGGGTCTTAAAGGATAGGGTTGGTGATATTCTATACTTTCTGTATGGTTAACAAATCCCGCAAAAAGACAAATTATCAATTACTTTATCCCTCAACAAATGTTGCTAGCAGTGAGGCTGCATTCATGTCATATCAGAGTTGTAATTACAAGCTTCTAGCTTGTAAATAGTGTTCAGGTCAACTTACAGGTCGCAATTTGTGACTAGGAAATATTTCTCAAAGCTCTGATATATAGAAGTGCCTGAAAACCAAGTTTGGATGCCCCACATCAGCTGGTGTTAGGAAGAGCAGTGCTTTTTTTCTAAATGATAATGTCAGGATGCCAACATGCTCACAGTGGCGTTAATAACATGCTCATGTTCAGCAGGTATGTTTTCCAATGTTTGTCACCCAGTTTTTACCATAACAGTTTACAGTGTTAGCATGCTACATTGCAAACATTTGCTAATTAGCGCCCAATGCAAAGTACAGTGGAGGCTAATGGAAAACACCTTATTTTTGCAGGCACTTGGTCAGAAACCAAAGAATTATTAAAATTTAGACCTGATGATGGTGAACCATGGAAGTTTGAACACATTTTCATAACAACTTTTTCACAGAAGCCATATTGATATGAAAGAGTAGGTTAAACACAGGTGTTGCCTTTCTTTTTTTGGGACAATAACCAGTCCCGTTCTTTTTAGTGTAGCAGAACCTTTCCAGTGAGCCAACATGCACAATAGTAGCACCCTGACTCTGTTTGACCTGAATGTAAAGGAACCAGTTAGTATCATTGATAACACCTGTGTTTACCTTAATATTTCACTAATATTGCACTGTGTGGCACGTTCCTTTATTATAATTAAGATGGGTACAGTACCCTGCTTTTGTAGAAAATAATGTTTTTTTCTGATTAAACTGCACATAACGCAAAGTTAAATCACACACTTGAACCCCACAGCCATTCTGTCCATGTCATTTTCCACTCACTGTATTTGTAAATAATATTGCCATGCTTTTTTTTATTTTATCACAATTGTTTCAGAGGACAGTCAAATCAGTAAGATGTTGCCATGATCCAAACGCAGAATCCCGCAAGAACATAAACATTTCTACTACTGTAGGCTGTGCAGGAAGGTTTTAAGGCAGTATTCATTCTCATGTAACTGTAGTTGTTAATAAGTCTCTAACGTGTCATGTGTAAGTTGTGTTTTTGCTGCCACCTAAAGAGCAGGGCTTATACAAATGTCCTCATTTTTAAATTCATTGTGAGTTTGCTTGCTTTTGTGTCTTAGAAAAAAATAACTTGTGACTGAACTCAATTCCTCTAAAACTATATAACTATATTTCTACACATTGTTGACTTTTTGAAAACACAGTTATAGCACAGTGTGACACAAACAGGAAACAGAGGTTTCAAGGTCAAAAACCGCAACCAAATGTGGTTTTGCCTGTTACAAATTGTGTTTTTTACAAAAGCAATCAATGATTTATCAGATGATGACCAAAATGACCCATTGTTTCACATTTGTGGATCACATATTATTTTGGCTTATTTCTCCTATCATGCAACATACTATAGTTTCAGAGAGTCTTACATCCGTCACAGGTGAAATTCTCCTTGAGAATGAATATTTTAATACTACTTAATTAGTTGTTTACTTAGAAGTAGAGTGATATTTCATTCCATTGTCAGAACAGTCTTTCTTATTGATAATGATATTCTTTATTTTTCAAAATAAGTATTTTCTATGTTTTTTCTGATTTGTAAAATACCTTAACTGTGATATCAGCCACCTGAGTCCAATGTCTCACACATGTTAATCGTTCCAGTGGTGTAAATCGGCCTGAGGGACGGGACCCCCCCCCCAAGGGGATGCAAGATAAACTGGGGGAAGATGATTAAGGAAATGACAAAGAAAAAAGGACAGAATAATATGCTATACAAAATTATTTTTTCTTTTTTTTGGGGGGGGGGATTCCAAATAGACGTGTTTTAAGAGGTCTTGTGCCAAAAATGTAGGTCACCACTGTTCTATAGTCCCATTCCTCAATGTCTGTGTAATTTTGTGCAAGATTTTATTCATGTGTTTGACAAAGCTTTATGTCATTTAAAATTTCAACTCATTAAATATACATTCACAACCACTGTGGTCTGTTAACTGATATTTGAAATGGTGAAAAGTGGATTCCATCTCACTTTATTAGTGATAAGGCAACAAGGTTTGGTGAAAGATTTCATCACATGACATCACACCAGAGGAAGAACTGCTCCGTTTAATATGGAGTTATTATGATACCAGTATCATAATATCGGAAATCAGATATCAAAAATGCCTCTGATACAACCTGAAATCCTGAATTGGGTATTGGCAAATATTTGAGTCTATGCACTGCTATGGTATCAAGTAATTCAACAGCCCTGAAATGGGACCCTGCTACTTCCCAGCAGTGTCACATACACCAGATATCTGAACTGGCATCGGGTTGGAAAAATGGTATTGGAAAATCTCTAGCAAAATAAATGGAGTGACATGGCTGAAAACGTACATTTGCAGATGAAAATTGGATCTGTTCAATCTAGAAGATGAAATATAAGAGTGGCCAATGCGTGTATACTGTAGAAAAACTCACTGTCACTGGAAAGTGCTTCAATTTCTGAGTTCCTGAGTTAACAAATTAACCAAAAATAACTCCCCCAGTCTTGGATACAGACATTTTCAAACCACCTTGAACTCCATTAAACCATCGGGATAAACTTCCAGTTGCCACTCTTGGGCTGCACCTGTCCTGTCCTCACACTTGGTGGTATTAGAGGCCTCTGTGATGCCTTTCCCAGAAAGATAAATGTGCCACACCTCCTGCAGCCCAGCTGCTGCAGCTTCAGAGCTGCTGTCTTGATCCAGAGTACAGCGTACCTGGAAATAGCGATCAAGAACATCAAGGATGGGATCAGTGGCAAAGGCATCCAGGCTCGCCTGTCCACTGCCCACTTCTGACTGGAAAGAGGCGATGAGACGACAGGGGCCTGAGCCAGAGGAGCGTTGTTTCAGGAGTTGTGTGAGAAAGGCAGCGCTGTCGCACAGCAGCGCAGACAGGTGTGCAGCGCAGGACTGTTCTCCTGCATGAAACCCACTGCGGCTGCCACTTCCAGGACCACACAGATAGCCCTCCAGCCTGTCTACTACGATCAGTGACGGAGGTGTGGGAAACGTGTTGGTGGACTCATGAAGGCTGGCCACCTGCTGCAGCAGCTCCTCCACTGTCCTGGGATAGGAAAACTTGATTTTCTTTATAAAGACGAAAGAAAGAAAGACAAAAATTAACTGACAGAGAGAAGCTGAATGAGTCAAGGTAGTTGGTCAGAACTTCAATTAATTGTTTTGTCTATGAAATGTGAAAGAATAGCGGAAAAAATGTGTATAATGTGTATATGTATAATGAATCAAAATTGAGATCTCCATTTCAATAAACAAAATCAACATCAGAATCATCATTTCACTGTCTGAAGAAAACAACAAGTAAAAGACAAAAGAGTGTAGCTTATCAGCTGTTATATCAAACTTGGTACCATCTCTTTACAGAATCGTGGGATTGGAGAATCGTGACACCACTACATAATAATACGTACAAAACAATTTACACAATGCTCTCACGTGTATTAGTGAAATACATTTAAAGCAAAAGGTCAGTGCCACTTTCTCCTAAGGCACTATTTCTACAGGGTCTAAATAGGTCTAAGTAATATATTAATATTATATTGAAATGATCTTAGATTTTGGATATTGTTATATTGTGATATGGCATACAAGTGCTGTGTTTTCCTGGTTTTAAAAGCTGCATTACAATAAAGTGATGTAATTTTATCAGCTTACTAGACTATTCTAGTTGTTCTATTATTTGTAATTACACATTTAGTCCTCATATCCACATTAGTGATGATTATTACTGATGTTAAAATTTGTGACAGTACAAATAGCCCTACAATACTGTCACAATACCAATCAAATATCAAGTCAACATTTATCTCTAATAAGCCATCACGTTACAAATTCGTACAAGAGTTACACCTGTTAAAGTCATTGTTAAAAGTTTTCTCATTCTAATGATCACGAAAAGTTACTAAATCAATCAACTGTGGTCCAAATATGTCCAACAAGCTGCTAGAGATTAAACACCAGTCAGACTTTTTTTCACAACCATGACATGTAATACACAAATGACGTATTAACCACAAACAAATCACTTAGGTATAAGCCCTTTATACTGTATATCATATAAAGAAGTAAAATACCTTTAGAGTCTCCGGGCTCAGGCCGGGAAAACACTTCTGCAGAGACACAGGAAGGCTTTGAATTTGTGTTTGGGTGAAGAAGATCACTCTCATGCCCATCTCTGAGGCAGCTGTGACGGCAGCCAGCAGCAGCACAGAGCGGCTAATGCGGTGATCTCCGACCACCAGAGAGCTGCAGGTCGTCGGTGAAGGAGGAGCGACCGTGAGCTCCTTCTTTACGTCCGTCTGTGACATAAAAGTCCTAAACACAAGAGTTAAAATGTCTGTCATGACTCACACCATGATACTACACACATTTTCTATAATTTTTCCGTCTAATGATGTTCACGCTGCAGTTTCCCGCGTCTGTTTACATGTTGCACTCTGGTGTTCGTGCTGCTGCAGTCCGTGTGGAACACTTAGTGTGCTGTATGGTTCCGCTGCGTCTCTCGGCGTATACGGTGGGCATTTCTCTCAGTATTTTTAACACATACGCACCCATGTGGTGTTCAGTACTGTTTCGGTACATTTTATACCCCCATGCTGTGGAAAGAGAGGCAGAAATAAGCATTTGCATCAGTGCTTCCGGTCAGGTCCGACAACTTCCGTGAGGTCGGGTAATCACAACATCAGCTGCTGAGCCAAGATGGCGCACAGCCTGGCAGAGTTGGAAGTTCCCCTGGATGCCGAGCAAGCCGGGGACCAAGGGAAAGGTGTTTTGAGGCGTTGCAGAGGACGACCCAGGCTCACAGACTCCGACCGAGCTCAGAGGCGTCTTGAGTCCCGAAAGAAGTACGATGTGAGGAGGGTGTACCTGGGAGAGTCGCACAAGCTGTGGAGTGAGCTCCGCAGGCGGACCAGTCTGAGTGATGCTGGGCTGGCAGAGTACCTGATCCTGCTCAACTCCACCTATGGAGAAAAATATCAGCAGAAATACTGCGGGTGAGCCCAGTCTAAACAATGTCCTATTTATTTTTCACATCACTAGACCGTGCTAACTGTCTGTAATATTTTTTATTAGCATTATTTAGTAGATGTTTTACTTTGCTTAACATGAGCAGTCTTTGTCCAACTTAACGTGTTTTGCATTCCAGGAAGAAGATTGCTCCAGAAGTCTCAGTAAAACCGAAAAAAAGTGAGTGGTGGCATATTTCTTAAATTAATCACATAGGTTTGGGAGGTGTGTGACAGCTAGTTCAGTTTTAAGAATCTGTTTTAAATCGCCAGGTTGTTTGTATGACTGTGACTGAATCTTTTCTGTGATAACTGCTCAATGATTTGTGAAAGAACACTGAATGCAAGCAGCCAACTGTTGTAATGCGAGTGCACTGCACCTATTGTCTCAACAGTAAAAATGTAAACCTGGGTACAAATTAAAGGTAGAATATGCAGGATTGGAATTGCCAATGCACCAGTCAAAGTTGGACCATCCCCCCAGCTCAATGAACGAGAGAGAGGAAGAGCAGGCAAGAACAAAGCAGTGAATCAGATAAAAAAAAATTATATATATTATTTTCTTATTTTCTCCCAGCAGTTATGTTCTGAAGCACAAATAAAATGCTTGTACCTTCATACTGCACAGGACTTTGTGTGAATACAGTTGAAGGGAACTCTCGTCCTGTGTCCTGTCAGTCTGCCCTGCCTGTATGTCTATATGTGTGTCTCCCTCTGCAGCTCTCACAGACAGACAGCAGAGGAAAGACATGGTGAATGTGATGCAACCATTGATTGCTAAGTTTCTATAGAGTCCTGAACCTAAAACCTGCACGCTGCAATGACTGGGGGCTACACACCACTGCCAAACAGGCTGATGCCCAGAAGCACACTAGCCTGAACACAGCAAAATATGAGAAAATACAGACAGAGGGCAGCATTTCTGCAGATATAGACACCACCACATATGTCTAATTGATCATAAATGATGCTTGGCAGGGATTATTTTACGAGTCTGTACACTGTAAATAAGTAATATTTTTATCTTACTGAAGAAATTTGACTTAAAGTAATGTTCGATTTTGGGCTTTTCTGGGCTTTAGAACTTTTTTAAAATGCATTTTCTTTGAGTTGTAGCACCTGGAGGTATAACTCAGTATCTTGAGTAATATTGTAATATTTTGACTCACAATTCAGAATGAATATGTCCTAATTTTACTTTAAAAGCCAAACATTTGACTTATCTCATAATTATGAACATTAGTATTCAGTCATTTTCAGTCCAAACTTTCTATTCATGTTTACATTTTTCTTAGTAGAAATGGGTTTCTCTAGAAAAAACTTGCCATGTACATTGTGTGCTTTTTGCACAAAGAGTTGTTGTTCTGGTTTTGTTTTGTTGAATGTTGATCCAATAAAATTCAATAAGAGATTTAAATCTGATAAGTGTTGTCACATGTAGATTCAAAATGACCAAAATCCTCTCAGAGTCCTCTTCCTCACTCATCTGCTCTTGGCTCTTTGGTTGACATCTGTTGTTTTCCAGGCAGGAAGGAGCGTGTGTCCAGCCTCCAGAGCCTGGTGTGTTGGTATCAGGAGCACTCTCGGTCCTGCCCTCATGAGCCCCAGCTCAGAGCCCTGGAGCCGCAGCCCAATTTCTCCACTGCTGCCATTTGGCAATGTGACTCAAACCACTCATTTGTGCAATACCTTTTCTCACCATCGAGGGAGGCGAGTGACTCTGAGCATGAAGCGGAAGTGAATGGAGAGGGTGATGGAGAGAACACAGCAAAAACAGATGTGTCCGGGGCTAAAGGTGCAGTGAGCAGGAGGAGGAGGAAGGAAGCTCACAAACAGTTCAAAGGTGCAGAATGATGACTTTGTTCTTTCACTTTCATTGTTGATTATATGAGTAGTTAAATGTTTATCAGTAGGTAGTACATCCTGAATTCCTAGATGATGTTATTTAATGTATATTTTTTTAATTGAGTGAGTAAGGGTGTGAAGACCATAAATCATGTCACACTTCCAAAAACTCCAATTTCATGGTTTGAGCCGATTCGAGTTTTGATAGTTATTGTTGTTCCACATTTGTATATGTTTGGATACTTATATTTCTTGACCTAGTATATTTCATTTTCTTGCAAACATTTAATGTATTGTTTTGCTTTGAGAAAAGAGACAGAAGTAAGCTGGTAGGCTGTAACTAATTATTTCCAATATCTATTCAAAATTCCTGATTTACATTGTTAATTGTATGATCGATATAAAACATCAGAGCTCCAAGTTGGGGAGGTTTTAGCCTGCCTCCTCTTGAGGGTGATACAATAATTTTCTTCTTAATTGGTGAGCTATACTGAAGCAGATAAAGGAAGAAAGAAGTGAGTTCACTTATGTTTGAAAGGATTTTGGTGGCATCATGGGTATAGTTTGAAATATGTTATTAAGTTTTGGTAGCCACATCATCTTAACTTTTCAGAAGAGGTGGAATTCCTTGATCATCAACAAGGTCTTTATATTTATCTTCTTTGCTGTAGATGTGGAAGAACATGTGGATGTTTCTGAGGTGCAACACACCACCATGAGCCCGACCGAACAGGCTGCAGCCCTGAACCGCCAGCCCAGTATAGACGCCTCTTCCAAGGATGTTCCACTGAGCGGACAGTCTGTCTGGGACATGGAGATGGTCATGGACCGACAGCAGAGCTCACCCGCTGCAGAATTTCACTCCATCCCCTCAGAGGAGGAGGCCGAGGAGGCTGAGGATCTGAGACAAGGCAGAGACGGAGGAGCGGAGGAAGACATGAGGACTATGCCACATGGTTACGAGTGTGTGACCGTGACAGCGTCCTTAGCTGAAAAACTGGAGAAGACGGACGAGAACTCGGTGCTGTCACAGAGCCTGAGTGGCTCAGTCGCACTTGGAGCTCAGCCAGAGCTGTCGGTCCCACCACCCATGCAGGTACAAGGGCAGAGCGAGCTGTTTGACCCTCAGACTCTGCAGACGGTGGTGACAAGCTGTGAGATTCCTGACCAGAGGACCACTTTGGAAGGATCACAGGTGGGTGATCGAGTACCTCACAGTGATGCTGGAACACAGTGTAATGTTTCTTTTCTCAAAAGTTCACATTGTTTTACCATCTTTTTCCATCCCCAGTTAATTATCATCACTGGGCCCAGCTATGAGGCCCTGGCATCAGAGGGCATCCAGCTCAACATGGGTGGCGGAAACGTGGAGGAGGTCACCTGCACTGTCATTGGGGGTGTGACCTACAACCAGATCTGTGCGTCTGACTCGAAAATCAGAGCGGCAGAGGATGAAGACTCCATGACAGGTGAAGTACATTCAGAACTGGCTCTGCATGTTTTTTTTGGCCCCCACTGGACCCCAGTGTGTTTGTCAGTTACTTCATTTGGTCTGGTGTGAAATATGTCAGTTGAACTCTGACAACCAGGCCGAGAAGGCTTGAAAAGGTGAAACTCTGGTCTGGTTCTCTCTGGTGCAATTTGTGGTGTAACAGTAAATAAATCAACCACAGGAGTTTATTTATTTCAAAAGCTAAACAACAGATAAATCCACCTGCTGTCCAGGAAGCAATCTTATATCATCAGCCATGTATAGGCTCTGTATATTTATGCAAATCATTTAATAACCAGCAGAAAACATATGCACATCAGCGTGGGTATTTTTCTTCATTAATAGTTTAAAAGCTGTTAAAACTGCTGAGGTTGAAGGCACAGGGCCGTCTAAATGCACATTAAATCAATTCTAGAGACACCAGAGAGTGTGTGGTCCAGGCAAACACTGGACTGAATGAGGATGTGGCCAAGGGTGCCAAAGAAGTGGAAGAATTTTATTACTCATTTTAAACATCAAGTCTATCTTTGCAAGAGTGTAACTGTTTGGTTTGTTTTGCATTTCATGCTGTAATAAACCCACTGCTCACCCTGCACTACACTGCTGACAGGAGTCTGCAGGTTGACTCTAAGCTGTTCTAACATCAATTTGACTACTGGCTGCCTCTTATTTTGCTTACCCCACTGTGTAACAATCATCTTCCTTGTACACGGAAATGAATGTTCAGGTGGTTATTTTTGTTCCATGCAAACATCCTATCCTTTGATCTTGGTCACGATAAGACTCAGAATACTGTATGTGTACAAGAGATATAATGGTAAAAGTTTAGATTTTCTACACCCTGAAATTCAAGTATAGGGATCCACACTTTATGATGAACAAATATGTGATTTTAACATGATTTCAAAAGCTAAACTACAGATAAATCCATCTGCTGATCGAGAAATCTATTCCAGGCGTAATCTTATATTATCAGCCATGTATAGGCTCTGTATATTTATGCAAATCGTTTAATAACAATCGGAAAATATGGGCATGCCGGCAAGGGTATTTTCCCCCATAGATAGTTTAAAAGCTGTTTTTAAACTTTGAGTGCTTTGTCAGTTCATTAAGTCCATTAAAAAGTGTGTGACAGCGATCCCACAGTAATAAGCCACAGTTCATTATTGTGTAGTCTAAAAGAAGCCTCTTTAAGTCCTTCCTCTACCTGTTCGTCATTGTTCATAATACGTGGTCGATTTGCAGTCTGATAACACTAATAATCATTATTTATTCATGATCTCCTTTTGACACCAAAGAACATAAATATTCTCATCAAAAGCATTAAAATGCGGCAAAAACTTGTGTCAGATTTGTGAGTCCAGACGATGAAGGATCAAAACTGTCCAATCATGTCACCTGTCAGTCTGAACAACTTCATGTTTTCTCCTCTTAGTTTGTTTGTAAAAAGTCAGCGTTAGCGTGAACCAGGCCAGAACTAAAATGCAATCATTGATCATTTGTATTGACCTGAACTGAATGAATCAAACTATAGATGTAAGTGCACTAAAGATAAAACTGCATGAAAATTCAGTATCACAATTATAGTGACCAAAATATCCACACATGCTGATACACATGCTGAAATAATTTCAGCAAGTTTTATATTGAAACTTTTCAATAATTTTAAATGACATCATGTCCTTTGTGGTTTCAGTGTTTTCATTGATACAAAACAAACCCATGTTGCTGCTGCACCTGCATCAGGGAGACTTTGACTAACTTTTGTTGATGCTGAGCAGTATTTACTGTGAGTTTTTCAAAGCATGGTAATCATGCAATGTTATCACGATAATTAAAACAGTGATCACTGGAAATTGTATTGCAGTCTATTGATAGACCAATTACTGTTTCATCCCTGTAAAGCACCCTCAAAATACGTACAAGGTGGCTGATTCCAAATGTGGAACTTCCTGTACTTGTTGATTAGCAGAATTTATGGGTGTCTGTGAAGTCCAGAGTGCACAGGGCCGTCCAACTGCACATTTAATCAAGTCCAGAGAATCCAGGGAGTTTTGGCTTTGGTGGAGGCAAGTTCAGCAGTGGTTCAGCAGTGGGTGCCAAAGAAGTTTGTTATTCATTTTAAACATCAGTGTTATCTTTAAAAGTCTTTATCTGTTTGGTTTGTTTGGGTTGTTGTATTTCATGCTTACTGCTCACTCTACAGTCTGCAGGCTGACTCTACAAGCTGTTGTATCAATAATTTGGCTACTGTCTGCAACTTATTTTGCTTACTCCACCATGTAACAATCATGTACAGTGCCATTTTAGGAATTTCTGATTTCCATAGTCAATGTCTTGTTTTTTTCCGGGTGTTTAATGCTTGAATGACAACTGTCAACTCATGCTCTGCACAGTGTTGTATGTGAGCTGCTGAGCCACAAAACAAAGCCACAGTCAGGAGTTCAGTGAGGGACTGGATTCTCTGAAGCTGCTTTGCATCTATTTTGGTCATATTTTGCAGGTGAACCATAACATGACTCAGTGATGTTGTTGGTTTCAGGAGTCTGTGGCAGTCCCGTCCACAACTTCCTGCTAAAAGCACATTCACAGTGACATCCACGGGATAGTCAGCGATGCTGTTAGAGTTACCTAAATTGCTTTAATAATTTTATCAGTATATTTAAATAAATATACATTGTAGGCACTGTAAGCCGTGTAATGTAAATAAAATTAAAAGAAACATTGGACCATTAATATAGGATGTTAGGCTCTTAATATCCTGCACCTCAGTAAAGAAATAACTGATGTATCTTTGATGTGGAGGAGATGATCCATTACATGCCATCAGAAACCTTGATAATCTTCACACAGGCATTTGAATAACCGGGTGTTTTTTTGTTTCATATCATGTCCTGAACATGATTTAAAACAATATTCATCACATCAGGGACACGAGTGTGCATGTAAAGGTACTAAATGAGTTCATAACAACAAGAAATCGGTGAGACAAGAAGGTGAATTAAGTTAAATTAAATTAAGATATAATCATATGTTTTGGCCAAGTAAAGATCAACCCGCTCTGTGTCTGGCCTAGGCCACTAAAAACATCTCCTGTTTTAGGTTTAGATTCTAGATAGGGGTAGGAATCACCAGAGGTGCCACAATATCAGTGATAATATCACCGCACTTAAGCTTACCGACCCACCTACTTGCGGCATTCAGTGTGTGTCCCAAGGAAAAAAATAAGACAGAGATGACACTGTGTGGCTTACTCGCTGTTATATCAGACTGGATGCCATATAGACTTTTTTTTTTTTTTTTTTTTTACAGTTGTCAGGGCATAAAACCCAATTATCTGTTGATCTTAACAAATCAACACTCGTTGAACAATGGCCAGTCAGTGCAAAAAAAAATCTTTAAGATCGAAATTCAAACTGAATTGTGGATGTGGAGAATCATGACAGCCCTAATACTAAACTATATATATGTTGCAGACAAATTGCCTTTCCATTCACCTGTGCACATTTTTAATTTGCATCTTAAAATAAATTGAATAGAAACGCTGGAAGTTAGGAAAACAGTCAAAATATCCCCCAAAAAGTTTTTACACTTGACAGAGGTAGAAAAGTTGGAGTATCAATGAAATGAAAATGTATTGGAAATAGACTTTATGAATAAATCATGAGATACGTACATCATGTGACTTCAACATCACTCAAGCTTCCAATAAAAATCTGTATTATAGAGCATATGCACAATTCATTTTCTTGTCAGTTTATCAATTATTCTATCATAGGTTCTTTGCATTTACTTCCTATACACTTTATACTTTTTTTTTCTCTCCAGGTTTGAGTGACAAACAGCTGCTGCAGCCCACTGTCGACGCTCTGGACCTGGACAGTGACAGGCAGCTTCAGCGCAGTCTGAGCAGGTTAGTGGCCCACAGACTGCATGTTGAATTCTAGTGTGGGTGACATTCAGACGTATTGAGAAGGATTTGAAGTGTTTGATCTCAGTTGAGATCTTTTCCACTTATTGTCCTCTTGTTATTGTGAACTAAGTGTACAGCGTCTGTTTTTGTGCCGTCAGGTCGAAGAGAAACAGGCGAGGCCCTGTCATTGAGGCAGATGGGATGCTCAAGATGTTTCACTGTCCGTATGAGGGCTGCAGTCAAGTATATGTAGCTATTAGCAGCTTTCAGGTAAAACAACACCTTTTTTTCATTCGTATTTTGCATTTCAGTTTGCCCAGCTGAAGGCTAAAATAACCGTCTTCCCTCTTCTCTGTAGAATCATGTCAACCTCGTTCACAGGAAAGGGCGAACCAAGGTTTGCCCGCATCCAGGCTGTGGGAAAAAGTTCTACCTGTCAAACCACCTGCATCGCCACATGATCATTCACTCAGGTGGGCTCACAAAGACACAACTGTCATGCCTGAATCTCATCGTCATAGACCTCCAAATGTAATAAAATCTTTCCACAGGGGTCAGAGATTTCATCTGTGAGACGTGTGGAAAATCGTTCAAGCGTAAAAATCACCTTGAGGTTCACCGCCGGACACACACAGGAGAGACGCCGCTCCAGTAAGTTACTGAAGTGATAGTTTGGATAATTGGAAGTGGGGTGGTATGAGGTGCTTCTCGATTATCAATGTATTACCTACAGTAGATGGAGGACAGCTATCCGGCAGCTAAAAGTGAATGTGTACGAAGCTTTTAAAACACTGAAGTCACACAATAACACAAACAAACTAACAGATCAAGGCAGTGGTAGATAAGCTACTGCCATGTTCTGACTGTGGAAAAAGTGATATTTGTCAAACGTAACGGTGGTTTTCCACTGGAAAAGGCGGCAAGTTAAAGAAGTGAAAATATTTTAAATATCATGGTGGTACTCCTCTCTGCCTCTCCAAAACACCTTTTACAACCCCACTTCAGATCTTATTGTTATCCTATTGTTCTTTTTGCGCTGAGCATTTTAGACTGAAGATCCAATCTGTGACACTTTAGGACCTGGATTTATTTCATGCAGAAATTAAAATTGAATGAGGATCTTGGAGGATAAAAATTCATAATAAACTCTGTGTCACTCTCCTCTTTTCTTCTCTGCTCCTTCCTTCTTGTCTTCTCGCTTTCGTCACCTGTCAGATGTGAAATCTGTGGTTACCAGTGTCGCCAGCGCGCCTCTCTGAACTGGCACATGAAGAAACACACTCCAGAGGCTCACTACAACTTCACGTGCGAGTTCTGCGACAAGAGGTTTGAGAAGCTGGACAGTGTCAAATTCCACAAGTTGAAGAGCCACCCGGACAAGCAGGCAACGTGAAGTGTTCAGACACTGGTCGTAAGAGCTCGAGAAGTACAGGTTGGGCCTGAACAACCAAAAGAAGGCTTCCAGCGAAAAGATGGACTTTCCTTTGCTGTGTTTGTCTTGCCGCTCATGTCCAGGATGATTTGAGCCTGTGAACACACAAGCAGTGGATAAAGGTAAAAGTGGGCCAGTCTAACAGCCGTGCAGGACACAAGCTGTTTCAGAGTAGCTTACAGGGCCCAAATGAGGGTTTTGAGCATATTTGGTAGCACGTGGAAAAAGCTGCAAGGAACAGTTCACCCCAGACCCAAAACATACAGGTTTTTCCTTTGGGCTGTAGTGCTGTTTGTCCATCTACATCATAGGCCTTCATTCTCTTGGAGATCCTCAGAGTTACTGCAGGGGGCAGCCAAATTATTGTCAGTCTAATATCGCAAAGATAATTTAGCCTATTTGTAAAAACACGCCAAAAGCATTTAACTTGCACAACATTGACAAAAGGCTACCCATGAAACCTTGTGCAATCAGAGCTAGTTAACCTACTAAATCACCTATCTAATAGCAAATTACTTTTTTTTTAAACATATTTGCCATTTAGGTATATTATTATCCCAAATGTTCAGCCACTCTTGTGAATCATGATGCGTTGAAGACAAGAGACATTAGTGTTGAGTTTTTCGAATATATATTTTTTGTTCTTTGAGCACCAAGTGCCATCTAGTTCCCTTACATGAGAGAAGGCAGATATGGCTGATGTCTCCAGAACTCTGTTACTCAAATCAAAACAATCTAGATGGATAAACAGCACTGAAGTTAAAGAGGGAAATATGTATTTTGGACTTTGGGGTGACGTCTTTTCCCTTTAATCCACTTTTTTTCCACTGATAAATGATGACCAGTTGACTGTTCGCTAATCCCCTCCCTGAAACAGCTCACCATCTAACAACCACAACTAGGCGCAGCACAGCAGCTCAGTCCAACTGTGGACCTTTCTTTGTGTTAAAGCAGTGTGTTGTGCGTGGTTGCAATAAGAGAGATTCTGTCTGTGTTAAGATTTTGGCTGCTTGATTCCTTGTTCCACAACCAAAATCACAAGAGCAAAAGTGGAAGGGATGGATTAAACAGTGTGTTTATCCTCTCTAATGTAACAAACAAACAACTAAGCAAACATTAGCATGACCAGCTAACTAGCCTACGCCCCACCATAGTAACCTGTTATTACTTCCAGTGGCAACTGCATTTCATACTGCGTTATTTGATGTTGTTACAGTTTCTGTTCGTGACGGCACATCCACTGTTTAGTATTTGCCCACCGTGTGGGTTGCTTCTGTCTCAGTTGTTATTGGAGATTGTGTTCACCAAACTTAGTTCTCATCCTAAAAGTCTTGTCTCTCGTAAGGTTAAAAAGTAAAACATACTGTTAGAAAGTATGAATAAAGCATAAATCTTAACTATGTCTGTGTGTGTAAGCTATGCAGCTAACATTAAGCAGAACAAAATAACAGTATAACTGTACATTTTTCCATATCATACTTAAAATAATAGGACTGCACTGCAATCCAAGAAAAATGTGTCTTTGTTTCCGTGTCTTCTGCATAGATCATCAGCTGGTGAGGGTAAGGGGTTTTTTTTACCCTGGACATGTAGCTTCATTCTTTTCTTGAAAGCAGCCATCAAGTTCATATGACCGTTTTACTGGGTTTTCTTTTTAAAATGAGTCCATGTAGCATATGTTAGCTTAGCTGGCTAGTTCCAGTTGTCATTTCAGCTGCCAAAATCAACTGTTGCCAGCTAGAAATGAGAGGTGTACCTATTTCTACCTCAATCTGAAATCATCAACCCATTGTTTACAAAGTTACTGAGAATTTAAAGTGGTAAATCTGTCACCATCACCAGTGTATTGTGCATTTGTGTTGTGCAAGTAGACACAGATGCAGCAAGAGTAGGCTGTCTAAGGGGGGCTTGGCGAATGGTCAATTAAAAGTTTGATAGAAAATATTTAAATGGGTTAAGATATCACAAAGCATTGCTGGTCTATTAAAGATTAAGAATGATTTAAATACGATTGCTTCGTCCTTTTAATATACCGCCATGAAAAGTTGTTGATGACAGACCAGTCTGGTGGGTATCTATTAATTTATCACTAAATATGTGTATCGGATAGACTTGAAATGAAGGCTGTGGAGCCGTCATCATTGAGGTTTGAGTGCTGTGTGTCAGACTACACTGCTTGTACTGATGCACGTGCAGGTTCTTCCATCTCAGCCGTTCTAAAATTCAGCATTTGTTGTGTGAGCTAGCAGCCTTGATCTCACATAAAGTCTGTTTTCACCAACCCAGTGTCCTGACTCACGGGAACCAATGAGAAATCCTGTGAGTTTAATGTGACAATTTCTCAGGAAAGTTCACCTCAGTCCACTTGTATTACTTTCTCGTGTCTGTGTTTTAGTTTCTAAGCAAATGCACTTTTTTCTCTCCTGTGAGTTTTGTCAACTGATAAATCACTAAAATATGTAACCATGACTCGTATTTGTATCTTTTTCTGAAAGACATTTGTTTGACGCAAATGTTTAACAATATTCAGCCGAGTGTTCTTGATTCTTGCATAATGTGCTCAAAAGTGTACGCGTGTATGTGTGTGACATGAAGTGTGGGTGTGCATAAATGGTGAGAGAAGGCATGAAAAGCTTAAGTGTCACGACACCTAGTCATAAAATTACTCAACAGATACTGGACCCTTTCAGTCAGCTGAATGTTCGACATGTGTTGTTTCTTGACGTTTGTGTAAATATGACGTTCAGCATGGGGGAACAGAAGTTTGTCCTCAGGTCACAAGAGAACAAAGATCATCAAGTCACAATTAGGAGTTTAATTTCAAGAGTGAAATATTAATTTATATAAACTGAATTTTGTTAATTTGAATAAGCGATCAATTATCCATTTACTACATATAAGCCTGTTCCACACCTACTCTGATCAGCTACTCAAAACTGTCATGTTGCCATAACATGCTGTGATTGATCATCAGCATTCTGCTGCTGTAAATCATCACTAGTCACTAATTTCCACCCGTCACTCTGTCTTTGTTCTTTTATCTCTGTTTAAAAGTATTTTGAATTTCACATAAAGCAAATGTCACATTGTACAGTATAAGAAATATGAGGCCAACGCCTAATGAGCATGCAGCTATTTTCAACAGTTTGTTAGATCTGCATTAATTGATTTTGAGTTTCAGGACATAAAACTAAAACAGTGAGTCAAGACTGCATGTCATCACTCTCCTCTTGAAACGATGCCTTCAACAACAGTCCACAAAATTGATGTTGTGGCCAGTTCAAGTTTGGCCATGATATGCGAGTCCATTGAAGTTATGCGCCTTCTTGTTATAGGCCACACTCAGTGCCACACAGCGTTATTGCCACAAAATCCTAAGTTTTTGAATCTATTTGAAATGTATGCACTTTTTTCACCTACAAGGGTGAAAGCTGACAGTCGCAGCTAAAAAGCAATGACCCTGAAAATGACCCCTGTGGACCCCCTGAGAAAATGTGTGTTTCAGCCATTGACATATATCAGAAATTGTGAATATTAGAGCTCCCCAAAATTGAAGCTGAAGCATCTTGACTGCCTCCTGGTGGCTGGCTGCAGTATAGATTATACATCCTGCCTCTCCAGTGTTACTAGATAGGACTAGGGCCAAACTAAAACATTGAAGTACATGTCAAATAACTTCTTCCCAAGGATAGTTTCTGTCATTTTAGGTAGATCTCATTGTGCTGATGTGTGTTCAACTGTTAACTTTTCTGATCAGTTTGGCTCTAATTAGTTATTCAGTGCTATAGAGAGGGGGTTTCATTCCATAATTGACAGCTAAGCTCTGTTCCTGGTTGAGTCAGACGGCTGTATGAGCGAGAACTCAAAGCAGCAGCTCCAGCGCCGTACTTGCCAATCCACCCGATTTTCCCAGGAGCGTCCTGGTTTTTGTTGCCCTCTCCCTAGTTCCCCCTAGGATCACAATTCTATATATTTCTCCCAATTTCACAGGCGCCAAATGACGTCACAAACACAAGATGGAAGCGCTCGCATCTGGGATGTTTTGACTTCAGTTTTGTACAGTGGGAGGAAGTGGAGCCGTGGTGTCCAACTTTATTTCTGTCAACGTCTCAATAGATTTAAAACTACCAAAGGAAACTTATAAAAGCTCCAGCTGAGAAAAACAGCAAAAAACAGGGCCTGAAGACTGAATAATACTAACAACTGAATAATTATAAGACTGTGTATCAAAAGCAGCGGTCAAGTAAAACCACAAAAGAAATTCTTTTTGAATCACTGTTGATCTTAAGGTCAATGACTACTCAGATAAGAGCTTTTTAGATCTGGAACCAGACTGTATACTGTGTGAATGGAAAGATAACAGTCCTGTTATTTATACTAAACTTAAGTAATTTCTCAAGGGCAGAAAGGTTTGAGAATGAGCTCTACTTACTAATTACAGATAGTTACAATCATAAATGCTCACATTACCTTGTCATATTTACAAACTGTGTTCAAATTAGCACTTCAAAACAGAGGCACATACTATACATGTGTTTAAAGGCTGGTGTGACAATATACAGGTGTTCTCTCTCTCTCTCTCTCTCTCTCTCCTCCCCTCCCTCCCTCAGGGGTGGCCAGCCCAACTCCATGGTGATGTGTGTTATTACTCAGCTGCTTTGGTCACACCCACCTGCTCCCCCCCTCCCTTCCCAGTGCTTATAACCAGCCGGCAGCCTGAAAATAAAAGCAGAAAGTTGAAAAAGTCACTCAGAGGCTCTTCATATCTGACAGAGAGTCAGGGCGAGCCAGGGACAGAGAGTATATTGTGGGCCATTTTCAGGCGGCAGTAGAATAATACACTCCTGTGCTCCTGTTATCAGTCTGCTCCCACAGCAACAGCCTCCATCACCAGAGTGAAGGGCTCCCAGCAGTGACCCGGGCTCAGAGCACGTCCTTGGATACTTCCTGTGAAAGGTAAGAATGACTTAACTCAGACTGACAGTGGCTTAAAGTAAAAATGTTGCTTCTCCATGTGAGTTTGGAGAGTTTGGGTTATTTTTCAAGTGCCGTACCAACATAGAGAGGGATCCATCCAACAATGATCCTTTGTCTCCTGAGACCTGCCTGCTATTATTCCGCTCAATGGAGCCCTTTGAGATCTTTCTGTCTGTGTTTTTGATGGAAGTCGGTCAACCAGACACGATTCAGAGGTTGTTGATCTAAGACAAGCAAATTTAGACCATGTGTCTGCTGATATGCCTAACACATTCAGAAGAGTGTTAAAAACCAAACAAGAACTTCTCCTTTCTGTTAAGCTGTTTTCAAAGACATCACGTATGTGCACACGCCATCCTTTTTCTGTCACCACTGGGCCATTTTGAGACTTGCATGTGACTCCAGCTTGTTAATACATCACCAGGCCGACTCCTGGGTGTCAGAGTGCAATCACTGACCATAAGGAAGTGGGAAAAACTCGGAGGAGTGAATGATAGAGGGAGTTTGGGGGAGTCAAGGAAACCGCTCGTCATGTTTCTGAGGGCAAACTGATTCCTGAATGTATGATTAACTTGATGACAACCAGCTTTGCTCTAACAGGCTAAATGAGCTTGCAGTCCACTTCCTGTTTTGGGTTTATATGATATGCGAACAAATATTTACGGAAGGTGTCAGGGAGTAAAGAATAAATGTGAAGTCTGTGGAAAAGTAGGTATGAATGAACATGAAGAAGAGGCCGTGAGGGATATCCCAATCCTCAGAAAGCAGCCTGTTGCTATACACAGTGGGGATCTGCTCAGTCATTGTTGTTGGGGATAACAATTTGTCTGTTTTGTCACGCAATACAAAGGGCTCTGTTCCCCATCTGGGAGGTCGACACACACACACACACACTTGGAATTGACAATCTTGAAGGGTCCCTAGAACAGTTGAGGTTATAAAAGGAGGTGGGAGGAGAAGATTTGGAGATAGAGCGTTGGTTGTGTGCACTGTAAAAACGAAAAAGTTAAGAAAACTCAAAATTTCAAGCCCACTTACGCTGATAGATTTAGTTAGATTAACTCTTTTGTTTTGGAAAAGTTTGGTAATGTGTTGTAGAAAGAATTTACTTTTCTTCTTTAGATAGACTTGAATATTTTAATTTAAGAAACCCCAATAATGCATATTTCAAAATATTGTTTGAAAAAAAATTCAAGGCATCTGCCTTCATCAGATTTTTGAATAAAACTCAATCTCTGAAGTTTTGAAACAAACGAAACAAAGTTTTCATGCTTATAATCTTTTGTTGAGATAATTTACTTCTCCTCTTTAGATGAACTTGAATCTTTGACTTTTAGAGACTAAATTGTACTTTGTACAAAAATTGTACTGCAAATATTGTTCGCGGTAAACTGTGAACCTGATTTGTTATTATTTTTGTGCTTGAAAATGAAGTGGTTGCAACTGAAAACATTGAATTATTAACCATTATTCACTTTCACTTCAATGAGTTGACTCAACAATTTCTGAAATTCAAGTTTTTGCTGATTCTAAGACTTAAAGATTTGAGTTTATCTAAAGAGAAAAAGTAAATCATCTCAACAAAACATTATAGGTAGGCAAAACTTAGTTTATTTTAACATATAGTGAAGGTAGTTACTTTACAATTATGAGTTTTCTCACCTTTTTTTTGAAGTGTGTGTGTGTGTGTGTGTGTGTGTGTGTGTGTGTGTGTGTGTGTGTGTGTGTGTGTGTTTGATGAGTCAACATAATGAAAAAGATACATGTTATGTGTTTGCGTGAATACACTTGTAAGCCTCAAAAGAGTGTGTGTTGTGTATGCATCCATGTGTCAACAGCTATAGGGGTAGTTAATGGGCCGTTATGTTGTAATGCAGGGGTTCTCAACCTGGTGGTCGGGACCCCCAAAACAGGTCGCAAGATAATTTCTGGAGACTAAAATTAAATATTGTGGCAAACTAAAAACCAGCACAAAAATGACAATTACCAATATATGATTTAAAAAGGTTGAGAATAACTGACATGATGTACCACCATTGGTCCTTAGGATTAACATCATAGTGTAACTCATCCTCAGGTAGTGGGTGTGACTGGCTGGCCACAGAGTTTTCAATGCAAATACACACATGAGAACCTTTGATACTTAAATGTGCTGCATTTGTCCCCATGTTGTTTCAACCGTATCATCTTGAAGTTCACAGTTTTCAAGTATTTTAGGAAAAGGTTGTAAATTTGAACACAAAAAGGGATAAAATGCAAAGAGGGGAAACATTTCAATGTCAGTAAAGTAGATATGTGACTCCTGCGTTTGGTTCCTCTCCTCATTTGCATTCCAGTGACTTCATCAAACACTTTTCCAGAGTTATACTTCCTCAGTCGTCACCTCTCTACTTCCATTCATTCTAAACCAAACAAAGCCCTTACTTAAGTTCTGTGAGAGGCGATATGTGCACAGTGAATGTCCTTAGAGTTGGAAATGAAAGGCTCAGGGCACTCCGAGTGTTTGAGAAAGATAAGTTATTAAGCCAACAAAGGGTAAAAGGTGAGGAGTTGGGAAAGAGGCAGGTGTTTTCCCCTCCCCTGCTCTTTCCTTTCCAGCACAATCCCACTGGTAATTTGCAGGGCCATAGTCATATAGTAAAACACATCATCAAGATGACTAATGCTGTGTACACAAATGACTGTGATGTTGTTGTTAAAGTAGTATTATAATGGTATTATAATGCTGAATAAATGTATTTATAGATAAAGCTTTGGTCTCACTTTATCACACAGTACAGTAATACAATGTAACAAGCTGTACTTTGTTTTAAATTAGAAAAAAACTAGAAATAATATGTTCTTTATTAGACAGTAGTTATACCCTAATTTGATATGTCTAATAAAGGTCTAAGTGTGAAATAATAAACTTTAGTTTACAGTAAAGTTCTGTTGTAATGTTTCCCTAATTAGGCTCTAACAAAGTCAAATAAATGGTCTAATAATGTCTAATAAAGATAGTTTTACTTCTAGTTTTTGTCTAATTTAATACAAAGTGTGCCTTGCTATATCTTATTAGTGTGCTGTAAAATAAAGACTTTCTCATTAGACACACTGTGTGAAAATCATGGTCAGTGTTTCCTCTAGCCTGTCTGCTTTAGAGGGGTGGGTGAGGTGGGGTTGCTGACCTAATTACTTAACATTTGGACCTGAACAAACAAATAGTTAAAGTATTCATATTTTACAAGTCTTCCCATATTTGTTGTTGCAGTCTGAATTCACCAAAAGCATTTAAAGGCTGTAAAATAAGATCAACTGGCAGTGGTAGGGGAAACACTGAAGAATGACCTAGAACTTAACAACAATATTGTTTCTGTTTCTGTTGACAGTATTGGTTGACTGATTTTGCATGTCTTTTTTTTTTCCTTTTTTTCTCTATAGGCAGAACAATCAGCAGCAAAAATGGGATGTTTTGGGTTCCTCAAAGCCACGATGTTCGTTTTCAATGGCGTTATCTTTGTAAGTTTTAATGTCTGTTTAGAAATACTTTAGACTTTGATGTTATTCACTTTACTTGAAAGAAATACATCAGTGGAAGAACATTATTTTAAAAGTCTCTTAGTATTGCATTTCCATGAAGTTGTTGGACTTGTAAGACCACAGAGAGCATTATAACCTCCCTGCTTGGTAATGTCCACATTTATTTTATTAGACTGAGTAGTGCTCTGTATGACAAGCTAGTAAAACAACCTTTATGTGTAAAATTAATGGAATTTCCCTTTAATCCTTAAGCTTTTCCCCACTTCTCCTCTCAGCCTGTTTCCTCTTGTCCCCATCACTCTCCCTCAGTTGGCGGGTGCTGCCATCCTGGCTGTTGGGATCTGGGTGAAGGTGGACAGCGGCTCCATTCTCAGTTTTCTGGGGAAAATTGAAAATGCACCATCAGAACTCAGTCAGGTGCTCAATGTGGGCTACCTGCTGATTGCACTAGGAGCTCTGCTGCTCATCATCGGCTTTCTAGGCTGCTGCGGAGCCGTAAAAGAAAGCAAGTGCATGCTGCTGCTGGTAAGTTGATGTCTGCTGCTCTAAAGAGGGTACAAGGAAAAGTTTGATATGTCATTTATTTCTTTCCTGCAGAGAGTTAGATGTTGTTGTAAACTAAGGAATAAAGTCTAAACTACATAACCGTCCTTGCGAAGGTTTTTCAGGACTAAGCTGGCACATAAACCACAAAACTGAAGAGGCCACATGAAGACAAAGTAATTTAAAGTGTACTCAAATTTCAAAGAACGGGAAATGTGATAGGATGCAGCATTTATCTTTGTTTCCTGTATTAAAGTTCCAGTGTGTAAGATTTTCAGGGGTTTATTGTCAGAATATGGCAGAAATATAATATAATATACTTAAGCATATTTCCATTTGTGTGCAATTGCCTGAAAATAAGAAAACAGTATTGTTTAAGGTGAGCCTTCTATACCTACAGTCAGATATGAGACTTTGGTGTTTCCACTTCACCAGACATCATCATAGGTCTCCAAACAGATCTGATGTTTTCTGCCATCACTTTTTGTCTCTTGAGTGACAAAGTCACAAGCTTCATGTACGTTGTGATTTAAGTTAGTGTTTAAGTCTGTTTCCACTGGACTTAAGGATAGGTCATCCAAAAACTTCAGTCATTATCTACTCACCATCACGCCGATTGAAGGTCGAGTTTGGTTTTGTAGTCCACAAAACACTGCTGGAGTTTCACAGAAAAACGGCATTGCAGGATCCCCCAAACAACAAAAGATAATGACTGAATTTTCATTTTTGGGTGCTACCTCTTACTACCCTCTTACTAAGTTTTTATGTGCAAATTGAAAATGCATAGAAACAGGTGGAAGGAGCTACGCTAAATGTGGTTTTAGACTGCTGAAGAAGTCATACAGTGAAAAAAAAATGACAGTATTTATTTTAAAAATCTGATTCCAATTAAATGTTTAACATTCTGATGTTTTTCCCAGTTTTTTGCAATAGTCCTGCTGGTCTTCATAGCAGAGGTTGCAGGAGCCGTGGTGATCTTGGTGTTCAGACCTTTGGTAAGTAAACTCATTCTCACACAGAGAATGCTGGCTGTTGGATTAGGATGACAGCTGCTGCCTTTTGGTATTTGATTGCAAATGCTTTTGTATGCTCGCATTTTAGGCAGACGAGTTGTTCGCCAAGTTTGGTATCGCGGCAGTTCAGAACATCAAGAAGGACTATGGGAAAAATTCTGATGTCACAGGCCTGTGGAACACTACAATGGACACAGTATGTAATTCTACTGTATGAATGACAAAACATGATTTCACTGATGCTTTGGGTAACATGTACTCTCTTTGTGTCCCCATTAGTTAAAATGTTGTGGATTCTACAACTCCTCAGACTTCATTGGCTCCCCATATTACGTGGAGAACAACCAGCACTTCCCTTCTCAGTGCTGTCCAGGCTTTGATACCCCGTGTAATCAGTCAGTGGCTGAGAGTGTCACGGTATGGGCAACAAAAACATCCGCGTGCATGATCCAAAACCATCTTCAATTAATTCATGTTTATTTTGCCTCTTTATTGCTATTCTTTTTTTCCCTCAGACAATCACTGGTTGCTTCCCAAAGATCAAGCAGCTGATTGACGACAACACAGTGGTCATTGTGGGAGTGGCCCTGGGAATTGCAGCACTGGAGGTATAACTTTATCTGTCGTCCTCTTCATTTAAAGGACTCACTTGGATTCACCCTTTTCATTATTTGGGGGGAAAATGTTTCACCCCATAGTTTGATAACTCTGATAACATATCTATCATAACATTTGTGCTGATTTATTGTAAATATCAGTAGATCGTAAAGTAAAAACATTGACTATAGTCATAATCATGCATCCAAGCACATCAGACATTAGACCTGGGTAGTAATATTACACAATGTAGTAGCACACGTGGATGTACAGACAACTATCTTTGAATTACTTTGGTGCTGAAGAAAACTTAAATCCTGATTAAACTCAGGCAAGTTC
Source organism: Lutjanus erythropterus (assembly GCF_056507025.1). Classification (NCBI taxonomy): domain Eukaryota; kingdom Metazoa; phylum Chordata; class Actinopteri; order Lutjaniformes; family Lutjanidae; genus Lutjanus; species Lutjanus erythropterus. The sequence continues at coordinate 19,606,463 of NC_139335.1, read as the reverse complement.
TAGACTTAAAAGGACATTTATGGACACTACATCACTCTGTAGCAAGAGGTTAAAGAAAAACTAAAACTGAAAGTCTTCACTTTTTAGAACAAAGTGTTGTATGTATACATATACTATATTATATTTACCAGAAAATACCATGATTGGTATTTGTTTCAGTCACAGTTATTTGTTTCAGAAACATGGTGTGACAAATAACTTTTGTCACGCATGAAGGTGACATAATAAGTTAAACATTTGATTAGTCATGACAAACATGCTTTGAATTTCATACCATATAATTACTCTGCATCCTTTGCAGACTTACTTACTTTGCTTTTATTTGCATGTTTTACTAACATAAATATTCTCCCCAGATATGTGCCATGGCTGTCTCCTTGATCCTTTTCTGCAGAATAAAATCCAGGAGTGACTAACTGCAAAGGACGAAGGCTCTAGAGGGATCATTTTAATCACTGGAACCTCTCTGCTTCTTATTTGGCCTCTAGAGGAGTGAAGGGCTTGCAAAAAATGCCTCATCGTTTAGAAAATGTCAGATCTTGTGCAATCCAAATTCCTGAATGGCATAACAAATCTATTTTTTACTACATTTAAATCTACTAGATGGCGTATATGAATGTACATTATCTATTCTTACACACACCGTCTACTTCAGAGATTATTTTAAATGTCAAGCTGGCCTGCTACCTATAACACATGGCCACTTAATGAGGAATTACATGATAACTGTGTTCATTTTGATAATGAAACGAAGGCTGGTGTGTTGGACACAGGAACCACTATTTTGAACGTTGTTGCCATGAAGTAGCTTGTAAAATAGCAGCAGTAATTATACATTTTATTTGTATGTATGTTGTAAGGCATTCAATTTTGAAATAAAGTGCGAAGTATTTGTATACCCTTGTGATGGTTTTTTTTCTGAAGCGTGAGGAGAATCTACAAACTGCAGGTACAACTGTAATTAAAATCATGTTATATTTCTGACTTTATCGCGCTTTAAAAGACTGACAACAAACACTTTTGTCTACAAGCACACGACAGCTAAAAGTATGTCTCTAACTACTGAGTTTAAATTAAATGAGCTGAATATTAGTGCCACTAGGTGACATTTGACTGAAACTGTTAGAGTGGAAACACGGACTCTGATTTCCCATCAGGAGAGATTCAGGACTGTTTAAACAAGATAACATACAACATAATAATCTGAAATAGGAGTAAGCCAGTTGTCATGGTTTATTTAGGCCAATAAAAGTAAAATAGTAAGTGTTAATGTGTAACTTAGAGCAAATGCTATTTACCCTCTGTTTAAGATAAGCAGGCTTTTGTATCTGCACCATGTATTTATTAAGGAGCAGCCACCATTAAGAAAGCTGTGTGTCCAAATCCTGCAGTCTGTCAACATGAGTCAGCTGGGAAAGACTCGTTCGCTACTTTACGCACTGGAGAGAAACTTCTTCATGCATTCTTCATTCATTGAGCAATTTTGACAAGGGCCAAATTGTGTTAGCTAGACGACTGAGTCAGAGCATCTCCAAAACTGCAGCTCTTGTGGGGTGTCGCCGGTCTGCAGTGGTCCGTATCTATCAAAAGTGGTGCAAGGAAGGAACAGTGGTGAACAGGCGACAGGGTCATGGGTGGCCAAGGTTCACTGATGCATGTGGGGAGCGAAGGCTGGCCTGCGTGGTCCGGTCCAACAGACGAGCTACTGCTGCTGAAGAAGGTAATGCTGGCTCTGATAGAAAGGTGTCAGGATACACGGTGCATCGTACTTTGTTGTGTATGAGGCTGCATAGTCGCAGACCAGTCAGGGTGCCCATGCTGACCCCTGTGCACCACCGAAAGCACCAACAATGGGATCAGAACGGAGCAATGGAAGAAGGTGGCCTGGTCTGATGAATCACGTTTTCTTTTACATCACGTCACTTACCTGGGGAACACATGGCACCAGGATGGACTATGGGAAGAATTAAGCAACTAAGCAACTAATAAATTCTGCATCTTCTACCTTTAGTTGGAGAAAAACTAAGACAGCCAAGTTTCAATAAAATTAGCAAGTACTTATTAGTCTATTTGATGTTTTAAACCAGATACCAGAGCACCAGGGAGACCATGGGGAAAAAAACAACAACTAATGAGTAAATAAATACAGTAAAGTGATGCATAGGCAAAATGATCACAATGTAAATAAAATATTGTTAATAATAATGGGCTATATTAATTGTAGAGCATTTGGGTTTTGCTCATTCATTCAATGTTTTTGAAGAGCCAACGTACTGAATTAAAATATTGGACGTTGTTTGTTGTTTACAGACTGAACAGTCAGCCACAGACTCATTTATCTTCCATGCCATTTCACAGATTTATCATGTGACCCTTTGGACCAGTGGGTGTTTTTGTTTGTGGATTCCTTTGTGGTTCAATGATCTGTTTTACAGCATTTTTTGTCATCTCAAAGGCTGTAATTACAGGTTTTTTCCACAAGATGTCAGACTATGACTCCAATTCAGAGATGACTGAATGAACTCAGATAGTTCATTTCTTGAGCTTTTTTTCACTTTATTTCTTCTTGCTCGTACACTTTACAGTTTTCTGTACAAACCTACAGCACACTACACTAAATAACAGTTTTAGTATGCATTCATATATAGTAAGTTACCAAGAAAATGTTACACAGATTTACTTAACTGTGTATCAAATCACAATCAAGTCAGCCTGATCTGTGTGAGTCATTAATAGAAAATCAAAATGATCATTCTTATAGAAAAGGGTTACATGTTTCTCTTGTTCTGTCTGTAAAGCCACAGTGAATGCTCACAAGTTTCATTCTCAGTAAGTCATCTGCTGTTCTGAATGTTAATACAGTATATTAGAGCAGAACAAACAGCAAAACAAAAAAATAAAATAATAATAATAATAATAATAATAATAATAATAATAATAATAACAGAACAGCACACAGATGGCATAAATACAAGACAGACTCAGGGGGGCAATAAACACAATAGTACAAATAGAAATAAAATACCATACAATAAAACACAGGTGAGAGAGCACATTTCAGCAACTAGCTGAAATATTAAACTGAGAGCGAGCTTCATAAAATTTCCCTTGATTATTATTAGTTTTTGCAGTTAGAGATTTAAAAAATAGCTATGTCAGGGAGGTGGTTAGGGATTATCTATGGAATGGGGGAAAACGCCAAATTAGCCCGACCAAGCTGTTCACTACAAGAGGGAGGGACATAGTGACATGGTGCAGAGAGAGGCAAAACACTAAAAGGGATTATTTGAAGCTTCTAACCCAATAAAACCTTCATAAAGTCATCAAGAATACAAAAATACACAAAAATACACAAATAAATACATCACAAAATGATACAAGTAATGGTTTCATCCCATTTCTTGAAGTTACAGTTAACTGGTGTACAGTAATACCTGTGTATAATACTGTTGTGGGAACATTTGCCCACTGCATCTTCAAATGACCATCAGCCACCGTGTCCGTGTCTGTATATCCTCCTGATTTTCTGTTAGCATTTGCCATCATTTATAAACAACATCACTTAAACTTGTAACAGAGTACTAGTTAGTATTGTGGCTTTGACTTGAGTGACTCCCTCCAGCACCGGTCATCGGTGTGAACATTTCCTATTAAAACTATGTGGCACAGTAATGTTAGTTGCCCTTCTATTACAAGACATTACACTGCTGCACTCCAGCAAATAATAGTCTGTCCACACTCTCATCTTAAGGATTCGTATACAGCTGAGCAATGAAAGGCCTCACGGACCGGCTGTTGTCATCACCTCTGACAGGCAGAGGCTTGCTGCGATATCAGTGTGTCATAACCCTGGTAAGTTTGTGTATTTAATTTTGAAACATCTTGTGTTTGGACTGTATCTAATAAATAAATAAATAGATAAAGCAAACAGAAATAAACAAGGAACAGTAACTCAGTCAGTGACTGAAAGAATAATGAGAACTGATTGTGGGTTCATTGAATTTTTTTAAGTGCAGGAAACATCTGGCAGAGCTTCCATGGTGGACCAGAGTGAGTACATGAAGTGATGTTACTGAAACAAAGTTATTGATCTATATTTATTATATTTATTAGCTAAAATGAAAAAAGAACTTCAGTTTGGGACAATGGTGGTTAAGTCTGGGACAGCTGAGAGCAGAATTCAGGACAGAAAGTTAATTTTGAGCCATGCTTGGAGGACCTACTCTCTCTGCGCCCCCCAACCCCCACAGGGTTGCCTGCACTGTCTGTATCCACGCCCCTGGATCTCTTGCATAGTTTTGAATCAGATAAGTCACCAAAGTATAAAGCAAAAATCAAGTTAAGCTTCATCCTACCAAACTTAAATTGCGTAAATTATAATTTACTGAATAATTTTCAGTCTTGAAGTTAAGAAGTCGTTAAATTGTACACCCTAATTTCACCACATATTAGTGTAATCTGTCCAGATGAGGACCTGACTGGGAGCTGCACCTGACCCTGTGATTCACACACAGTGTGTAATGTGTGCGTGGCAGTGATGTCACAGAGGAGGAGTCAGGTGCGTCTCCGCTGCGCTCAAACTGCTGGATCCTCACAGATGGACGCATGCCTTCACCTGGCGAATTTAACCAACAGGAAAGTTTTTGTAGCTCGACGCCGACTCGTCCTTGTTGTTTGACAGCTTGGTCTCGCGGCTGTAAGCGGCGAATGCGTCTTGATTTTCCGCGAGTACCGCCGAGCTCCTAACAGGTGTTGGGGCACGCCGCCCGGAGAGAGAACATGTCCAATGGGAAAGGCGCAAATGCTGCACAAAAGTGAGTACAGACAACTGGAAATTCGTTGACGCGCTAAAAGCTGCGCTTTCTTGATAAACTGGCGAGATTATGTTCACAAACCTGCACCTAAAAATACTGGTAATACCCCCTCACGTGCACCAGGAAACGCTTTTAAACCATTTTAGTCCTCGTTTCCTTCAGTCTTTGTCTAGTAGTTGTCATAACATCGTGCCAGATGACTTCAGGTCGCTGGTGGTGGGGATCGCTGCTCCAATCCAGTATAGTTTTGCATATTTTACTGACAGTAACTCAAGACAAGTCAGGATCTTGTTAAACAAAACAGCTGATAATTTACTGGCAGCACTTTATTTACGATTATTATATTGAGGAGATAACCACCTACTTTACTTGCTTTGTTTAGTTAAATTCCCGGATGTCTATGGGACCATGAGCCAAGATAGCCATAATATTGCTGTTTGACATAACTTCAGATCACATCAGATACATATTAAATGTCTGTCCAAAGGCATTTATTATTTTCTGACTGTGGGAAAAGCCATTAAATTCCCCAAAACTACTGTGAGCTGTCTTTTTAACCAAATCACACCCTTTTAGGCTATTCCATGTTGATCTTCTTTTTATAGCTTATGTAATATTTTTTTCATTTCCATTCATTTCCTTCCCTGGAACTGATTGGAGCCCCCTGGGGAGACCAGCTTTCCACCTCTGCAATAATTGACCCCTCCAATTGTCTCACCCTTTTTTTTATTTTGCTCTGTGCTCCAATAGCAGTTGATTAAACTTGGTCATCTTTCTCCTTTCCTGCAGAAGCAACATAAAGTCATATTATATCTCACTAATGATTGACGTATTAGCTGGCTAGTTAGCTAATTTAAGAAGTGGATGTATGTCACTTATACAGGTCCCACAGCAATATCTTTTAATTGTCTTCAAAATCTGGCTTTCTTTTTGACACAGACGAGCCTAACATATAGCAGATCTACGTGGCCTACAGGAAACAAGAAAGGAGAAAGTTGACTGAGTTACCAAGCTAGCTCAACTGTTACTGGAGCACAGAGCAAAAAGAGGCAAGACTAAGGATCAGTTGCATCAGTGCAATGTTTTAGGGTTTGTCTCGGTGTATTACTGGGCTTAATATTGGCAAACTTTAATTTCAGTATGTATTTAAGGTGTACTTTTAAACATTAGTCACAGTGGCGCTGCTCGGTCGGAAACCTGGCTCACCAGTGACATCTGTTGGTTAAACCCTGAATGCACTATGAAAGGGCAGAGTCCCTCCCCTTCTAGCGTCCCCCATGTGACTTTATTTTGGCAAAAAAATGTCCAGTGTTTTGGTTTGAATTGTGATGAATTTCACATGTGATCTTTGTAAACTCAAAAGATAATTTAACAAGTCGAGAAAGTTGCAATTTAATTTCTTTTGTTGTTGTTGAAAACAGAGCACTCCGAGCATTGTCAGATTTTTTGTAAAACTCTGCTATAGTTGTTAATTTTTTAAACTTGAATAAATGATTTATTTATGACAAGACATTATGTAGTTATATTTTCATATATCCATGTTTTTGCACTGACTTTATGTAGGACCCTTTGAAATCTGTATTCGAGCTTTTTAAAATGGTCAATTCTGCAACTCCAGCTGTGATTATATCACAGAAGCTGTAGGGCCCTGCCTTAATGCTGCCATCATCACAGGCCTATGCCGGGCCCTTTTAAAAAGATAATTGCCACTGGGCTTAACAACTTTGCAGGGGGAAACCCTGTGTTTATGGTACAGCCTTTAAACTTTAGGCTAATTGAAGCGAATGTTTGCTGTGAACCTCCCACCTGGACCACGTATGATTTGTGTATCAGCACGCACTGCGCTGCTGTTGACTTTGCATCCCCCTCTACCTCCAGAGCACACCGCTCAGTTACACTTTAGTGCATTTACATTTGCTGTGTGCATGTGTTTACCCATGTTTGTGTAGCAGCTCCTCACAGATGACCCTGAAAGAGAGCCTGGATGAGTGTATGGAGGCCTTGGATCTCTTCCTTAACAACCACTTCAACGAAAGCCTGGAGAGGCTGCGGCCAAGGTAACAGAAAAATCCCTTGTCACCGAGGTGTGAACCAGCTGTCTGAGTTTCAGTTTGTAGTGTACTGTACACATGCTCAGCAGTATTTGGCCTCAGGGTGAAACTTCTGTGGCGTGAGCTGTGAAGTAGTGGGCTGTCTGTGAGGGTGGCCCTGGTAGACTTAACTTCTCCAGGATATGAGGTGTTTGCTGAAGCTGACGCCCAACGTGTGACTGACTCAACAGCCAACAGAGAGGCAGCCCTGCAAAATAAACACTCGAGCACAAGACAGGCTGGGACGGTAGAGGAGATAGGAAGAATAATGAGAATATTTACCCCTTATCTTCTCTCAACAGGAAAATGCATAGGCCATAGAGCAGCTCTCCTAAAATTACCTCTGTTTGTTAACTGCATGCTATATGTGATGTTGATCCTGTAACTCCATGTTTCCTATGTAGAGTGAATGAGAGTATGTACCATGCTCTTATCTACGCCACAGTGCTGGAAATGCAGGCCATGATGACTTTCCAGCCGGATGACATCAGCAATGCAGGAAATACCATGAAAAGTGCCCAGGAGGTCTGCCAGAGGTCAGGATGTCTCGAGAATATAGTTGTTTTTTAAACCAGATTTAGGCTGGTTTGCACCAACAAAGATACATTTAATCTAAGATTGGTTCTAACCAGTGCAAAACTGGCTTTAAAATATAATAATGTATTCTTCAACAAAATGTTTGCATATATTGTTTGCCAGCTAGTTAGCTAAAAAAAAAAAAAAAAGAAAGAAAGCTACCCTGTTTGCGAGCTACCAAAAGCTACTAGTTATCCTATGTCATGGCTTGGCACAGAAGCTCTAATTCCTCCTCTGTTGAGAACATTTGTGGGATGAATTAATGGAACAATATGTCCAAATAAAAGAAGATTGAGAAACACAGACAGTACAGACAGTAGCACGGTTGAGTCCCTTTACTGTCTTTGAGGACTTGATTATTTTGCTCAGTCCATTTAAAAAAGCAGCCATTTAGCCAGTTAAACCTGTAAGTGTAAGAGTGTAAGTTTAAGTTTTAAGTCATCACTGTTAAAACAGAAAGAAATTTAATCTAAAAACTAAATTCAGGTTTAAATGGAATCTTTCTTAATTTTAAGCTAGTTTTAAGGTTTGGTGCAAGGTAATTTAAAGTTAAAACCATGATTTAATCAGGTTTAAAATTATTCTGGTGCAACCCAGCCTTAGTATTTTACTCATAGACTGGAATTGAAAAAAACAAATAAACAAACAAACATATAACATATTTTGAAACACCTTACTATACCCTCTGACTCTTCTTCCACAGTCTATGAGCCATAAATTTACATGAGTGTATGTACATTGCCTGTTTCTGATCATACCACCACTTTGACTGTATTTGCATGGGAGAAGCCATTAAAGCAGCTGCTAAGATAGCAAAAAGGGACGCATGCAGTTGGTGGATGATTGCTGTGTCAGAGAAGATGTGGCAAGCAGAAATAGTAACACCATGTCTCGCTGACACTAAAACATTGTTTGGTGTTTTCAGGTTTCGACGAAAATCCCCAGGTTTGACTAACAAATCAGTAGGAGAGTCACTAACTGAAGGTAAAGGGCTTGGATGTCTCACTACATTTTCAAAAGGGCTAATGTGATGGAAATATGTGCAATTTGCATTGCATTTCCTTATTTTAAGAGGCATAACATATTGTCCGTCCAGCACATTTGCAAGGGATTTTGATAGCAAATTTGTTTCACCAACAGTCTGTAAAAATGTTAGTGGTAATTATTTTGTTTTTGTCAACAGATTTACAGTTTTCCACTAACCTTCAACATCCATACAGAAAACAGCTCTGTGAAGCTGTACTTGAGGCTGTAATATGCAACATTTCTGCATTAAAATGTCTAAAAACGGTAGACATATATACATACAATGTTTCCAACAATGTTCAGTTTCTCAAGGTAGCAGTGTTTCCTACGATCCACTAGTTGCTATCACTTCGGAGAAAACCCAGAATATGTCAGATACTTCAGAGAGTGAGGAAGGAAGCTGGTGAAGGTGACTAAAATGAACATGAATAAAACTTAATACGTTATCTTGCTCGTGAACATTAAAATCATTTCTGCCTGAATCATTTCAGATACATTTTCATCACAGTGGTGGTTGTTTGACAATAAAAACACAATCCCATGCTAGTTCACGTTATCAAACTTCATATGTTGTTGTTTTAATTTGAGAGAGAGACGCTTAGTGGCAGAGCTCATATATTGTATGTTTAAGCGTGTCTGTGCTTTAAGATAAATGCTAGCATCAACATGCTAAGATGCTCACAATGGCAGTCCTAATGTTAGGCAGGTATAATGTTTACCATGTTCACCATCTTTAGTTTACTACATCTTAATCTTCATCAATTAGCACGTAACTCAAAGTACAGCTGAGGCTGATGGGAAGCTCACTGGTAATGTTTTGCATACTGGACAAAGTGACATCTTTAAACGGATGTCCCTTAATCAAGAGTCAGGGGATCACCAAAGATTTACACTTTATGTTGAATGAATTTCAGCACAAAATTTCTTAGCAAACCATCCAGCGGTGGTTGAGATATTTTAGTCTTGGCCTAGAACCATGCAACTAGTGTGACTGAAAATGCTTAAACTTTGTCAGCACATTAGTGATGGTACAGAAAGATAGAGAAGAGAAGAGAGAATGAAGAGAGGTGGTCCCACACCAATCCTTGTGTGTCACCAGAGATTAGTGCAGAGACTAATTTCAATATTATTTGGTATGATGAGGTAACACTGAATCAATTCCACACTTTAACAAGTAATGCCAAATTCAGCAGATACAAGATCTAGTTCAGTCTTTGCAAATGTGTGTATGTGCTGCTTGTTGATTGTGATCACTGTATGTTACTTATTACTTAATGTGTGTGTGTATGGATGTGTTTTTGCAGTGCAGCTTCATGCTGAAGCGTGTTATGCAGAGTGCCAACTCCAAAGAGCCGCTCTCACCTTCCTACAGGTGCAGTGGGCTTATGTGCTTTTTTTTTTTAAGACACAGAAACAATCCTATGATATATCTAAGTAACACAACAGCAAAGTTTCCACATTTATTCAGGTTGTCGGGACAGGGTATAATATAGAAAGTGTTCAGTGACTATGTAGCTGGAAAGTTTCACTTATGTCATCATAAATTTATGATACTTGAAGTCAGGCTGGGCGATATGGCTTACAGTTAATATCTTAATATTTTTAATCTCTTCTATGATATACAATATGTTGATCATTTTTTGATAATTAATCATCAGTAATGTGGATATATAATAACTAAGTGGGTAAAGACAAATAAAATTATGGTAAATTCAGAAAAGTACATCATTTTATTGTAATGCAGTCTTTAAAGCCAGGAAAAGACAACACTTTTGCCATATCACGATATAACAATATCCAGAATCTCAAACGATGTCTTGTCTGATGTTGCAATTGCAATCTTTATATCGCCCAGCCCTAAGTTGAATCTAATATAATTACTCTAATTCAAATGACTGGGTTAAATGTTTTCATTTTTTCATTTATTCTCCCTTACTTATTTTTTATTTGTTATCTTTTTACAGGATGAGAACATGGTGAGTTTTATCAAAGGAGGGATCAAAGTACGGAACAGTTACCTAATTTACAAGTAAGTAATTAGAAAAAAAACAGAGTGGATTTTCAGTGATTGTCAGTGCTGTGTAATGTTAATGAGCAGTAAGATCTGTATGTTATCTGACTATTTAATGTTCAAACTTGTAGTAGTTGTTTAACTATGGTTAATATTAAAGGGGCACTACACCATTTTTTACAAATTAAGTTCAGTTCACTCATCAAGAAGAGAACCACCAAGCCTGTGAAATGTATATCTTCTGTATTTTTGGAGCCAACTTTCTAAAATAAATAATCCTGATGATGCACTACATACCCAAAACTTGTACTATTGTTCAAACAAAAAAATTGTATAAGTAAACAGTAGTATGATTCTTTTTGTAGTTGTAGTATGATTCACTGCTCAGCGTGAAGCGCGACTTCCTGTGAGCCTCCTAGCCACTTGCAGACATGTAACCATGGTAACCCATGCCATCAAGGAACTAATTTAAAAATATATATTTCACATAGCAAAGTGAGACCTTGTTTAACCCTGAAATTGAGTTTTTGACATTATGCAAGAGTTGCTTTGTTTGCTGTCTGCCTTTGTCTGTTAATGTTGTTGCTGTTGTCATCATTACTGCATTGCATTGTGGGATAGTCATGTCGGTGTAGTGTCCACTGCTTGCATACTGAAATAATTACCTGGAAGGAGGATACCCCTTGTTTATTATTGGTTTTCGGATACACTTAAACATCTCACACTCTGTTTTACTGCACTAAATAGCATGTTAGTATGGAAGTTCAGATGTAGTCTAAATTTTATAACAGAAAGTCTCTTTTACAAAGTTGAAGAAGGTGGTAAAAAAGATGCTGTTGGGTTGCATTAAGAGATATGTAGGATCAAGTGGAGCTTAACCTATACAGGGGACTAAAATCAGGATATCTTAAATCTGTATCTTACAAGTTTCCTGACTTTGTGGTAATACAGTGTTGGTTAAGTTTTACATTGTCACTTTATTATGCTGAGCTGTGTTTTTAAGCAATTAACATAGTTGCTTTTTCATCCAGAGAACTGCATTCCCTCATAAAATCTCCCAGCTGTCTCAAAGGACCCAGCCACGTTCACTTAGAAGGAGGAATATCATTTGGAATAGGAGCGTTTAATCTGGTACGTCACAAAAGAATCTTCAAACACCATCAGCCGACTAAATGTTGTGTGTTTGTACCCTACAGTTCATCAGGTCTTCTTTATTTACAGACGCTCTCTCTATTTCCACCACGGATACTCAAAGTTTTGGAGTTTGCAGGCTTCTCTGGAGACAAGGTGTGATATATAATTATGCATTCACTCATAACTGCTTTAGAACTTTTTTTTAAACTGATTTTGAACTGTTTTAGGAATATGGTCTGTCCCTGCTACGTGATGGTGCGACGGGGATGAATCTGCGCTCCATGCTGTGTGTTCTGCTACTGCTCTGCTACTACACCTTTCTCACGTTCATACTAGGTAGTGCTGTACCCCGTCCAGGCATTATATACGTCTGAGATTCTGATTATGTAATAAAGTGTCACTGAATTCCACACACTGTTGACTCCTAGGATGATTTCTGTATGATCAGTCATATATCATATCATATCATATCTGTTTGATCCTCTCAGGGACGGGTGAGGCAGATGTGGCTGAAGCTGAAAGCCTGCTGAAACCTTTCCGGCTCCGCTACCCAAGGGTGAGTGGCAATAAGGATCATCTGTTTCCAGAATAAATCACTATATAGTGACGTTGTCTCTGGTAATGAAGCTGTTAATGTGTGCTATTCAGCTATGGTCTCACAGATGGAGGTCATAAGCATAGCTACTCATTACCTCTAACATAAATAAGAAAATGAGCAGATCCCTCCTCATCTCTGGCCAGTTCCTCATTCAAACTTAGGTTCTCTTTTCTCTGACGACCACCTAAATGTCTTCACGTCATTGTTCTTTTAATTTTTTTTTTACACTTCTCGCTGTACGTCAGTGCTTTCTTACAAATCCCTCCTTCCGCTCACACCGTTTCATCTTCGAGCTATCACACCGCTCCACCTGACTCACATTCTTGTAAATTCACAATCCCTGCTTCCACTCCACCTTTTGCCCACATGCCTGCCCATCCCACAGAACAAACTCAAAGCTCTGACACAATGTGTACCAAGCCCCAAGTAGAAATGTCTTGGTCAAACACCGCCAAGAGTAATCACTCTTAGGCCTGATGACAATTTAACACACAGTAGATTGATATGTAATATTGACCAACACTGTAGGCTGAAGTCATTTTTTCTCCTCTGTCTAGGGAGCGATATTCCTCTTCTTTGCAGGCAGGACCGAAGAGATCAAGGGAAACATTGATGAGGTGTGTTTCATAAAATGTGTGACTTAACAGAATGGCGACTTATGTTTTATTTCCTGCACATTTCATGCTTTTAATAGAGCATAACACTATCACAAACTTCACATAATTGTGAGTGATTGCATATCTTCTTTGGAGTGAGTGAAGCATGAATACTTCTGTTACTGTGGTAATATTAATGCCATGTTTTATCCACGAAGACCAGTGTCAATATTAATATTTAATACTGTTACATATCTAACTATAAAGCAATGAATCTCTCTGTTCGCATGTATGTATGTATGTATGTATGTGTGTATTTATGTAACTCCAAGTCAAATTAAATTTTCAATTAAATAGTTTTATTAGCATGAAAAAAATATGTTGTTGCCAAAGCAGTTTACAGAAAATTACATATTACATATATACAAATTAATTACATAGGTGTATATATATATTGTAGTATGATAACTGATAATGGTTGTGAGTCCCTCAGGCTGTGACAGGAAGATACATATTTAGCTGCCTGAGGAGTCATTAAAACCTTGCACCTCAAGTGTATTTTAGACAGAGACTAAATAATGTAGCTCTTTGTAAGATCCACAAATCGAAAATGTCTTATCACAGCAGGAAAACTACTGTACGAACACTTTAAAGTCAACCACTTTGCCAAGACAACAGTGATGGACAGACAGCAGAGTCCTGTTTGTTGTTTGTCTTCACCGAAGCATAATATTACAGGAGGTTTCTATTAGCTGTTAACTTTACACCATGCCTCATCTGTCTTATCATCTCCTGTTTACATTAAAAAATTTGCTTAAAGCAACAGTACAGACTGTTGTTACAGTCCCATTGCCCTACATGCAAAAAGACAAGATGCACTGCATCTAACTGCATATCACTCCAGTGATAAATGGTTATGATGTGGATTCATTTTAAGTCAAGCACTTCAGTAAAAAGACTAATTCTCGTAAGTGTTTGGATGAGCAGGTCTCAAGAAAGCAGCAAGACAGCAGAGGCCAGGGATACTCGGCTTGCTTTGCTTGCTCTGCACTTGTCCTTATTTATGTCCTATCTAATGTAATGTCACTGTCCTACTAGGCAGTGGCACTCTTTGAAGATGGCTGCAAGGCCCAGCAGGCGTGGAAGCAGTTCCACCACATGTGCTACTGGGAGCTGATGTGGTGCTTCACCTATAAGCGAGCGTGGAAGATGGCGTACTTCTACGCAGACCTGCTGAGCCAGGAGAGCCGTTGGTCCAAGGTACAGGACACAACACAGGCCAGAGAAGATCAGAACGCACTGAGCTGGATGATCTCTCAGTGTGAGAGCATGTGATGATCTAGTAGCGAATGAGTGACTCTTGTCTTTATGTTTCTCTCTGTTAGGCCATGTATGTTTACATGAAAGCTGCTTACCTCAGCATGCTGCCTAAAGATGAGGCCAGGCCTTTTGGGGAAGATGAGGTCGAGCTCTTCAGGTAAACAAACACACTGTGTTTTAGCACAGAAATACACTGATGTTGTCCTAAGGCGAGTAGCAGTGTTCACAGACTGCTCTGTGTACTTTGTGGGATCCTGGAAGATTAAAAAGTGTATCTGCTGAGGTGTAGATCAGAGCTCAAACTCTCTGGCCAAAGCTGCAATGTCGTCTGGAAGAGCTTTCAATTTTGCAACAACATAAGACAACATGGACACGTGGCACTTCGTTTTGTGACCTCACAAAATACATTTTTAGTCATAACTCTGATAATTCATATGCTGATTTTGACAAATTTCACAGACATGGTCATCAGATGAAAAGAGATACAACTCCAAATCAATACTAAGTTTGGTGTAAGGTGAAAAATGTCTGGAGTGGAGCTACAGTGGGTTTGCTAAGGTCACTGGGTGTTTATTTGTCTGGTTTTGGTTTCTATATAGAGAAAAAAATAAAAATACAAATACAACTGAATGAACGATAACATTTATGTATTAATTTTACCCATATGCAGGAAAATGCATAGTATTAACCAAACCTAATATAAACAATAATTAGGAGTTCTCTTAAACTTAAACTCTAATAATTGTGAGGAAATTAAGTGGCTACAATTACATTTCTCTTCCTTTCAAGCTGTCACATCATTGTAACACTCATTACATGGGATTCTCATGCATATTACTGTTGATTTTGACATAACACTTGTTATTTATGATTTCTGTTGTATCCTCCCACTGCCAAACTGGCAGGATGCTATTATTGTGAAAAACCTACAGGCACGCTATGTCCTGTCACAGGATTAGCAAACCCTAAATTAGCAGTACAAGTAACAAACCTGGCAACAGGTATTTTAGCTCAAATATAAAGCTCTGAACAGCAACAACAGATACAGAACTCGACATGATATATTTCTGACATGCTGGCTCAGTCAGACGTGCATGAAACAGAGTATAATTAGCATATTGAAGTGAATTATCATCTATAGTTGCATCAATGTAAAGAAAAACAACACGACAAGCAATGCAAGAAATAAATACTCTCTCTCCTTTATGCATGCAGAGATCACTGAACTGATGTCAGTTACAGTATATGACCAGCAGGTGGGAGTGTCTCCCCAGATAACATCACCGGCACTAAATAAACAGATACCTAAACAGGGCATTAGGCATAAAAGCGCCATATGGGCAACAGTTCTTATAGGAGAAATCTGTAATATATTTACTGTACTAAATAATAATATGACCATGACCGTGTTACTGCAGATGGAGGAAACATGCAAAGTTGAAATTCTAACTTCTCTGTCAGAAACACTGCAGCTGCAGTTTCCTCTTTTGAATTTTTTATTCCAGCCTGTGACTTCTGTCATTGTTTTCCTGTTTCACGTTAATTAGAGTTCAAGTTCATGCTTAATATTCGCAGAGTGAGGTTGTGTCTGTTAAGAAATCATTATTAATCTTTTAGGAGTAGATATTATAACGGTTAAATAGAGTAATGTTTTAAGAGTGTGTATTTTCAGTGCAGTGAGCTTTTGTTTTTAGGATAACAGGCTTAGCTTTACGCTGACAGACAACTGACAGCTGATCAACTTAGAGTTTAGGACTCAATTGTCCAATTACAATGTTGGACTCGTGGCGCTCCTGAGGAGGAGGGGATGTGTGGAAACAACTGGCTTCAACCTGAGACTGTATGTTAAATAGGATTTCAACATATTTAATTAATTGTCTTGCTCCAACTCAATATTTGGACTGCAGTACTCATTATTTTTGAGCCACAGTTGCTACATAATGCTCCTTAATAAAACTAACTTGTAACTTTGTGCAATATCTCTTTTGTGTTTGCACCTTGTAACTCTGTCCCATCAAAAAATAATAAAGGCAGGTTTAAATACAAGTACATCAGAAGTGTTAGGCATGCCTCACTACTTCAGACCCTATGTCTTCTCCCCTAATTTGGCTTTTTTTTTAATTTCCTGTGTCTTTAGAAAAGTACCCACCTTCAAGCAGAAGATAGCAGGGAAGTCTCCCCCAACTGAGAAGTTTGCTATCCGCAAAGCCAGGCGCTACAAGGCTCCCTGCCCAGTCAAGCTGCCAGTGCCAGTGCTGGTAAAGACTCACACACAAAAACAAACTCAGACGACAAAGGGTATGTTTGAGTCACAGAGCCTTCCAACAGCATCCACTGTTTCATTGCAGGAGATGATGTACATGTGGAACGGTTTCAGTATGATCAGCAAACGACCAGAGCTGACTGAGGGCATGATGCAGACTTTGGCGGAGGCGGAGCGCGCCCTGCTGGAGTCTTCAGGTAATGCAAGTTCTAACATAACCCGTGCCAGGACAAACCCTCCTTATCTAAAATACATCTGTGTGTCTGCTGTGCCGATGACATCTGCTCCCTCCTCTACAGAAAACGAGTATTTGGTGGATGACCGCTGTTTGATCCACCTGCTGAAGGGTCTGTGTTTGAAGAACCAGGGTTTCCTCCAGGCTGCTGAGGAATGCTTCAACAAAGTCTTTTCCAGGTGAGCTCCAGTGGACTCATGTTACACGTGGGCCAGCTATTCAACTCAAGAAACCATTTTCTAGAAAACCACTTATTTTCTGTGAGCAGCGAGAAACCTGGATGCAGTTTTTGGCAACAGGAATAAACAGAAACCGAGCATGTGTCATGGTGACTTAGAGTCGGGAGACCAGTTAACTTTCAAATTTGACTATGCTACAGGGCTCAAAGATTGTGTCTTTTTTTAAACTTGTCCAGTTTGGGAAGTGGGTCAGAAATCTACATGCCCAAAGTCAATTTTAGTATTTTTTTAGTGGTTATCAAATAACAAAAGATAGCATATCCCCAAAAAATGAGAAGGCAGCACATCTCAAGTCTTCAGGTCTAGTGTGGCAACACTATGGCACCAAATGTGATAGGTTCCTAAATGTTCCAAACCCTGTTGTTGAAGTGCAACTTCCTTTTCCAAAAATGGTTAAATTCAATTGTCATGTTTAATCTAGGGCTGCAAAAAAACAGTGAAAAATGTCCATCACAGTTTTTCAGTCCAAGTTGATGATTTAAAATGTTCTTTAAATGTTTGTCAGTCCGAAACCCTAAGATATTCAATTGAAAAGTCGGGCTGAAAACAGCATTTTCCATTACTTTGACCATTAACTAGTGATCAATATAGTCTGTCATGGCATTTTACTTGCCCCAGGCAATTGTGCATTGGCATTCCTTTTTGTGAGGTCTGTGCTATTCACTGGATAAGAATGACATAGAAATAATAAGAAATACTAAAATACAACAGGTTCAAACATCATTGAAAAGACGTTTGCTTTGCTTTTCTTATATCCAAACTGGAGCTTTTCCTTCTGTCTGTCATTTAAATAATTGTCTAAGGACAGCTCTGAACTGGAAGCACTGACAATGTCATGTTTGCTCAGCAGCAATAAAAAACACTCAACTCATCCATCGGGTCACTGTGAACATTTACATATCAAGAATGACATTATTTGAAATCACTCTGACATCAGCTGCTTATGCCCAGCAGGTCTTACGAGGAACATGTGTATCTTTATTCATTTCAAAATTAGTCACTTCTGCGCATGGAAAAATAAAACTGATGCGGTTTACTGAAGATCAAATGTATGTGTAAGATGTTACTGTGTGTGCCAGCAACAGTTAATTCACCTTCTTTCTGTTTGTGCTCAGTGAGAAGAAGATCAAGTTCGACCACTACCTGGTGCCCAACTGTCTGGTGGAGCTCAGTCTACTCTACATAGACCTTGGCAGAAGGGACGAGGCTATTAAACTGCTGCACAAGGCCAAGTAAGTTACTCTTTTATAACAGCTTCATTGTTGCATTCAATGTCAGAGGCGCAGTTTATTCCTGCTGCATAGATCAAGACAAGTCATTCTTGTGCCCATTGAATATTTGCATTTAATAAATGCAGCACTTTAAACTAAACCAGCACAGTCACTCCCTGCCTACTATATATAGAACTGAAAGGTTGTCCTTTATTGTTAGAACACATCAACCCTGTCCTCTCATTGTATATATATGTCAAGAATTAATCACAAATAAACAAAATTTGAACAATACCTTGGAATGTGTAGGAAAAAAATAATTGCAGATGTTCTTGACAGTTAATATGTTGGTGGTGTTGACAAAGCACCATCTTGGCAGTGCTTGTCCATTTCATCTAAGACTTTGGGTAAAGGTGTAGTTCCCCTTTTCTGTCACACTTAAACCGTCTCTGCTGTTTTTGACTGTAGACACAACTACAAAGAGTACTCCATGGAGTCTCGTACACAGTTCAGGATACACGCTGCTCTGGCTAAACTCAAGGCTGACCCCGGTGAAGAGGACGACACTCACCTGTAGGAAGACGATTCTTCATGACTGGAAATGGCTGTTGTAGCTTGACGGTTTTGAACCTATATCCATTTCCAGCAAGTGAATACTGAGTATTGTATCACTGTGTTCAGGTTTACCTTTTCAGGTGTTTTTGTTTCACAGTCAGCACCAACATAAGAGACGTATTAAGCTGTTCGAATATTTACAAGAGCACATCTTTCCCCAGCGGGTTTCTGAGAGCATTAAAATGTCAAGTGGAGTTTGACATTTTGAGCTGAGGGACATTTTATTTTATGGACAATGTTTTTATTGTTTACACTGAAAATGAAAGAACACAGTTTTAATTAACAAGTGATTGATAACCACTATAAATATTGAATATAATAAATTTAATGTCTTAATGAAATGTATAGTAATTACTGGATTTTACTGCATTGAAACAGTTTTACATGATTATTACATAATTAGGTAAGTTCAGCATACCGTGCTGTTTTAGAAAGATGACATTTTAAGGTGTTTGAAGATGTTCAGCGTGTTTTACATGCATTTAAAAAACTAATTCAGACGATGGCAAACTGTCTTGAAGAAATGTATGACTCACTGTCAGCAGCCAGTATTCTGTGCACGGAGTCATGCATCGGTCCCTTTCTGTATGGTTGCACCACTACAGGATTCTTACGAGGTGAAACAACTGTTTACTGCTGTTCTAAACTAAATTTTTACCAACCTTGGTGTGTTTGAATGAATCAGATTCAGTGTTTGGGCAGATCTGTTTCATTGTGTGCACCTTCCAAAAACTTTTGAATGTATAGAAACTATTTTTGCATAAATAAACTCTACATAAAGTATGTGTTTTGTCTTAAATTTGACACAAATTTTCATCCTTCTGTAGTTTGTCATCTTGTAATACAACCCCAATCCCCCCCCAAAATGGGATGTTTTGTAAAACAAAAACAGAATGCAGTGATTTACAAATCATTTTTGACTTGTATCCAATTGAAAACTGCACAAAGATAATATTGAATATTATATATATTGATTGTTCAAACTCATTAAACATTGTTTTATATAAATATACACATTAATTTGATGCCTACAACATGTTTCAAAACAGTTTGGAAGGGGCAACAAAAAACTGAGAAAGTTGTTGAATGCTCAAAATACAACTGTTTGGAACAATCAAAAGGTAAACATTTAACATGTTAACATGTAAACTGTTAACATGTCATAGTATCATGACTGTGTATTATAAGGCTCAGTCACAAGCATGGATGGGGTGAGGTTCAGCAGTTTTTGAAATACTGTGCCCAATAGTCCAACAGTTTAAGAACATTTCTCAAAAAACTGCAAGGAATTTAGGGATTTCACCATCTACAATCCATGATATCATTAAAAGACTCATACCCAGAGAAATCGCTGCACATAAGGGCCAAGGCCAAAAACAACAAGGAATGCCTGTGACCTTTGACCCCTCAGGCGGGCCTACACCAAAAACCCACATATCTGTATAAAGGATACTACGTTGGCTCAGCAACATTTTAGAAAATTTTTAGAAAATTGGTCAGTAAACAGTTTATCACACAGGTTAAAACTTAACCATTCAAAGTGAAAGCCATCAACAACATCCTGAAATGCTGCTGCCTTCAACAATTTGTGTCCTCAGTTTACAAACGCTGACTCAGTGTTGTTAAGCTTTTCTTTTATGCAACACAGTGGTAAACAAGCCACTGTCCCAACTTTTTTGGAACATACTGCAGACATCAAATTCAGAATGAGTATATATTTACAAAAAACAAGTTAATCAGTCTGAACATTTCATATCTTATCTTTGTACTACATTCAACTGGAAATAGATCAAAACATTTTTGCAAGTCGTTGTATTATGTTTTTATTTACGTTTAACAATGTCACAATTTTGGGGGAATTGCAGATGCATTTCTTTTCTTTCTTTATAAATATTTTAGACAGAATGCAGTTTGTACAGAAAGGAATTTATTTCAGCAGCAGTTAAATATAAAGAGATCATGACAAATGAATATTATGCTTAACAAATATGGCAAACAACTCTGGATAAAAAGAAGAAAAAACATAGATGGAACTTTCTTTAATCCAGGTCATTTCAGATGCAGACAGGTAACACAAAACAAGGACTCAAATGTTATTGAGAAGCTCTTAAACAACTGCCCTACTGATGTGTGTCATCTATAACGTCCTCCCATCTCATTAAATACAGTTTATTTCAGTTATTAACAAACAGTTATTCATGTCTGAAATGATTCAGTCCAAGACTATGAGGAGGCAGCACTGGGAGGTGTGACAGGAGCCGTCACCTGCTCCTCTTTCAGTCTGCGTTTCATTAGTTTCTTCTTCTTCTTCTCTTCCTTTTCTATTTCAGCAACCATTTCCAAGAACTTGGGTGAACGGGGGTCCACTGCGTAGCCAAAACGCTCTCTGGCCTCTGCCAGCAACTTTGCACGTCGGGCTTTCTCCTCCTTTACCTTGCGTTTGGCTTCATGCTTTTCTCTGCGCCAGTCAGCGATCATCTTGGGCATTTTGGCCATGTTTGCCGCAATGAGCTTCTCTCTGCAATGGAAAAGGAAAAGATTAGTATAATGTTGTGCATAGTTGTACAATAGCTGTTTGGTTCACATTATCTCTATTACTATGGCAAATACTGATTGTCATGACAAGTGGTACAGTTCATATTCCTCACAGGATCAACTGTAAACACTTTGCTCTTCCGACTCATCTTCTTGTTTGTGTGTTTATGTGGATCTCGTAGCTCAAGTCAAGTCTCACACTCCATATTAAAATTACAATAAAAACGTCAAAACGTAACGTCAAAAATAAAATATGGCACACATACACAAATGCCTCTATACACACACTGTTTATTTATTTAACAGTGTACTTTAATCAGCACTGACATCAACACCAGTGTAAATGTAAAAGGATTAGGTCGACACCTAATTGTTCAATATCTATCTATCTATAACTGTTCAGTATCTTTGGGCCTTGGACTGCACACAAGGCATTTGAATACACCATTTTCTGATATTTTCCAGACTAAACCATTAATCAGATTGATCGATAATCAGACTGCACATCCAAATCGCAGAAGCTGCTATTTTCTGATAAAGAAAAAGTGTCTGACACAATGGCATTATAATGAGGTGCTGTAGTGCTGCAGGGATGCCCTGACCTTCAAATCGTGTTCTCCAGATGTAAGAAAACATGTCTGTTTGGTACAGACCACAACAAATACCAGTACTTACAAAGTTTTATTATTTTTTTCCAGTAAAAATTTTAATTGTCTGTCAATATTGTGTTTTTTCCTACCATTTTGTGCAACCCTAACAGATAAAATATAGATAGATGCAGCCCCACATACACACACATTTTCATATACCAATGCACCCATACTGACAGACAATCAATCATACTCAAGATACTATCCACTAACCAGACGGAATTATGGAAATGCAGGATACAGTATTTTGAATATTTAGGATATCTCTGCCTCTGCTGCTCCAGGTTGGACTTGAATTGTTTCTTTAACCTTCTTAAAATAGCATTCATTTGAATAATCACTTTAGTTGTGGGTGCCTTAAACTTTATGATTATTCAGTGGAAATTTCCTTTGAGTTTATGCACCTGACAACAGGTGTTCTTAATGAGTTCAATGTTGTAAATGAATTTTGTACCTGTATTTGCTGTTGGGTATGTTCTCCTGTGTTCTCTTCCTCCAGTTAATGCTTCCCGCATATTCATCATTACATAAAAGTAATACACGAGATGGGTAATGTGTCTTGCATGTAATATTCCTGCTAGCACAGAACTGAAATGACAGTAAACAGATCAACATGCACAGTCTCTCCTACCTGTCCGATAATAGACGCGTTAGCGTTAGCCACAGTAGCATTACTTACTTTGCCAGCCGTTTTTCTGTTTCCTCCTTCTCCTTGGCCTCGATGTTCTTCAGCCTAACCTCTAACGGAGGGTGCCACTCCTTTTCCTCCGCGATGATCTTGTCCAGCTCCTCATAGCTGGGCCACAGGGTCGCAGGGTCGATGCCCGACGCTGAGCCGTACCGACCGAACAGCTTCCTGTCATACCGGACCGTCTTCTGCCACTCCGGCGTCTTCTCGCTGTCCTTGTCTGGCACATACGGCTCTCGAAGGTTCAGCTTTAAAGGTCTGGGGTTATAAGATGCCGTTTGCAACAGCAGCCCGCTCTGACAGTTCACAGAAAGTACAGTTTTTGAAGCTGAAATCCCCTGTAACGTCCTACATAACGCTGCCGTCCTCCTGCACAGCATGGACGCCGCCATCTTTCTTGTTCTTCAAGAAGGACCCAGAGGTGACCACGGCAGTGCCTGATCATCACAGACAGGTCTTTCATGAGCTCATCTTTTCCTCCTCTTCTTTTTTTTTGTTTTATGGGGGCTTTAGTGTTTCTTGTTCTCTCGAGTACTTTTGGCACTGAAGAATTACATGTTAAAGTGATTCCTGTTTGACAGTATTCACACAGACCTGAAGGATATTTGCTGATTAAAGAAAGTGTTTTTATTGAGTCTTGTGTATCCAACCCACAACCTTGTTATGATGTTCACCTCTCTGGTGCTCCTTTTTGCTGTCCTCAGTGTGCCCATTTCTTGTTCTTTTGAATAAAGATGGCATCCTGTTTTTTCTTGTATCCCATGTGTGCTGCCATTCTTTATTGATGTTTCTTTTAACTATTGCTTTTGCCTCTAATTTACTGAGTTTTGTCCATAACTTCTTCATTTGCTATGGCCTGTCATGTTCTTGAGTTTTGCAGCCATCATAGATTCCTTGACACACTTGGAGGACAGTGATGTGACGCATTTGCAATTTGCAGGCTCACCACTAGATACCACTCTGTCCTAAATACTGGTCCTTTAATTACAGCACAGAAGACATTGTACGTTAGAAAATAACTATTTAAAAACAAAGTCAAAAGGATGAAACTAGTCCTGAAAAAAATTAATTGATTTATTGATCAGTTAGTTGATAGACAGAAAATAATTTGCTGAAAATGTTCATAATTAATATATTACCTTTTTTTAATAAGAAAAAATTCCAAACATTCTCTATTTCCAGCTTATCAGATGTTCAAAGAAACAAGATATCTGAAGACTTTGCTTTGCTGTGTGCAGAACTGTGATGAACAATTTTCAGTGTTTTCTCATTGACTAACAGCTCATTGCAAAGGTAACTGACAGACGAAACTGGTACATTTTTGTTAGTTGCAGCTCTAAATGAAGGAAATGATATGAAGACAGAAATAAGTAAGGCTGCATGCTCGAGTAATGGTGCTGGAGGACTTTAAAGTTTTTAAAGGTTTGAAGTGGTCAGATGTGGGGAACGCTGTAAAAATGAAAAAGATGAAAAACAAAATTTCAAGGCAACTTACTTCAATAGATTTTTGAGTTTCGAGGCCAACTCAGACTCTTAAGTTTTGAAAAGGTTTTGCCAAATAGTAATGTTTTGTTGAGATAATACTTTTAATTACTTTTTTCTTCTAGACCCTGCAACCATTTAATTTTCAAACAAACAAATAACGACAATAATGAGGTTCATACCTCACCGTTTTTTAAAATACATTTTTACTCAAAGATTCAAGTT
Organism: Lutjanus erythropterus; assembly: GCF_056507025.1. Lineage (NCBI taxonomy): Eukaryota > Metazoa > Chordata > Actinopteri > Lutjaniformes > Lutjanidae > Lutjanus > Lutjanus erythropterus. The sequence continues at coordinate 19,582,155 of NC_139335.1, read as the reverse complement.
TATCTAAAGTAAATTATTGCAACAAAGATTATAAGTATTACATCTTATAAGTTCTTTTTGTTTAGTACAACTAAACAAATGCTCTTTCTTCTTGTGGTTTGCTATATCACATCAGTTTTCATTTTTAAGTATTCCATAAGAAATAATTTTTCTTAGGCTCACTGTACTGTGTTATACTGTACTGTGAACCCGGGGGATTGTGATGGCCAAAAGTCAAGCGGTCCATGATCACTCTCTGAGGCGCTCTCATTGACTTTCAGGAGTTAAGTTCAATGTGGATGTTTTTCACTAAATCCCTGTTGACTTGGACGTAGTTGTGAGCAGGTGGGCTGTAGCCAGGGCACCAGAGCAAGAAGGGGAGCTGAGACTCTTTTAACACCTTCTTTGAACATTTAAGGACCACTGGGCAGGGAAATAAACCTTCTTTGAAAGAGAGGATCTTTTGTTTTAACCTCCTTAGCTCCACCTCCTCCTTCCTCCACCCTCCCTCAACGTTTATATTTGATTTCTTTTCAAGAAGCGGAGATAGAACAAATGGGGTTGCTCTGGAGTGCAGCACTTACAGACACAGATGTCATCGCTTTTGTGTCGTGGGAGCGCGCAGAGCTCTCCATCGTCATTAAAGATTTAGGGTTCCCATGGCAGGGGTAGCACTAGGCTGGAGGTGGGGGTGGGCATGACAGAGGCTTAATTTGGCTTAGGAGCGATCTGGTGCCAAGCCCGGGGCTTTAGGGATCACATCAACGTCAGTCACAGGCAAATAGGCTTGTTAGCAGTTAGACGATAAGGGGATGGTGGCAAGATGACAGGTCTATTTCTGAGTGAGTATGTGAGTAGGAGGGAAGGATGGTGTATTAATACATGTTTAGGGAAGTTATACACAACATGCTCACCTGAATTACCTCTTGAAATGCCATCTGTTTTTACAGATGCATTTAATTTGTGTAGAGTAGTACATTTGTACTGACTGTAATGAGTAGTTCTCCTGGGTGTTTTTGGTATTCTGTAAGTGGAACAGGCACAAAACAACACTCTGGCCTCCATTTTTGGTCAGATGGTCACTGAAAGACCGATCTCTCAGAGGTCAGTCAGGGGTTCGTCAGGCTTTGACAGACATGTAACACATGTTGTCAAACAGCAACTCCGACAGTTAAGGCGCTTTGGACCTGGAGCTTCTCCACAGCTAATCTCACATGTTACTGGACTCATTTTTTTGCACAGTCGTGACTTTATGCTAAAGAACCTCTGTGAATCACAATTTTTGACAAACCTTGAAAAACCCTTTTTTATGGCTCCCCGTTGGTGACATCCGTGGCTACAGGCATTATCTTTTTGGGTCTTCCCATTCTTATGAGTGGGGTATCCCAAGAAGCCTTAACGGAATTTCTTCAAACTTGGCACAAATGTCCACTTGGACACAGTGATGAACTGATTAGACTTTGGTCATCAAAGGTCACTGTGTCCACTCGTGCAGCCCACACTTGTGAACGCAGTGGCAAAGGCATGTGTTGATAGAATGCCTTCAAATTTGGTACAAATGTCCACTTGGTTTTAAGAATTAACATCTTATATTTTTGTCATCAAAGGTCACTCTGACTTCATGCCCGTCCCAGTCTTGTGAAGGCATTGTCCCAAGAACGCCTTGAAGGAGTTTCTTCTAACTTGGCTAAAATGTCCAGTTGGACTTGAGGATGAACTGCCTATACTTTGGTGGTGGAATGTCAAAGGTCACTGTGACCTCACAAAATGCACGTTTGGCCATAACTCAAGAATTCAAATGCTAATTATAATGAAGTTGATGAAAATATTGGTGATTACAAAGAGGGCTAAAATAAGTAAAATAACACCACAGATCAAAAGCTGTTTTTAGGGGGAAATTTGGAAGTTTACGCTGATTATTCTAGTTAAATTTGTATAATTCATTTTTTATTTGTATGACCTGGAGTGGTTTTTATTGATGATTATACAAATATTTATCACATTTGTTGGTACCAGTACATCACATGGACTCCTGCATGTTTGGAAATATGTCTTAGACTTTATTGTGTCATCTAGAGCTGAAATATTTGTTCAACAGAAAATTAATTTGAAAACTGTTGATAACCAAATTATTTTCTAAACAAAAATGCCAAAGCACTTATTTGTGCAAGCTTTTTAAATGGGAAGATGTAGGGATGCATTGATACCACTTCTTTCAGGCTGAGTACAAGTACAAAATAATGTCATTAAAAGTTTTTACAATAACTTTTAAAACATGTTTTATTTTCATTTACTGATTTTCTGTTCCTTGTTAAAGTGTGCCGTTTACTGTGTATATTTCAGTATAATAATTTCCCAACTTTATTATGGACTTGCAGAATTTAAATTTACTATTATAAATGGTGTTATATATGATAATTATGCATTATCATTTATAGCATTTTAACTAGCATTTTAATTTAACATTAACGTGTGTAGTATTTAAGTTTTTTCTTCACGTCCCTCTTGTCTAAGAGCTAATTAGTTCCTACCTGTCATTGTTTGTGGGGGACAGGTATGAGTGTGGTGCCATGTGTGCAACACTTTTGTTTTCCCTGCTGTGAACCCCGAAGAGTGAAGTTGTGTGTCCTGTGCTGTCAGTCTGTTTTGGTGAAAAATACGTACACAAAGAGAAGAAGTAGCAGTTTATTACTAAGAAAGGGGCGGCGTTTTTTCTTCGTCTTTGGATTAATTTGTCGACGCAGTCAACTAGTTTACACCCGCCAGGATTTACTGACCAGCGGCCTGCTGCGGCCTACAGGTGGACTCTGCATTTATTTCAGTTTTACGTGGACTTACATGGAATTTTTCGATCAGTTTCCAAAGTCTCTGCGGTCATTAATGGATGATGTTGAGGACGGCGAGTCTTTCTCTGATGATGACGGCGCGTCCAAAAAAGAGGGTAAGCTTCAGTAAACATGGCGGTTCTTTATGTTTACTTGTATGAGCGGCTACTTTTCGTGACGTGGTATCGGGTGTGGGGTATCGGAGTAGTTTCATGAGTATATGAGTGCATCCCAAGAAGGATGTGATGCTTTTCTCTCTCTTTTTTTTATCTCCAGTAAATTAAAGGACCAATGCGTAGGATTTAGTGGTATCCAGCAGTAAACTTGCCTACCCCTTCTCACCCTCCCCTTCCAAGTGTATAGGAGAACCTACCATTGCTGTGAAGTTCATGCAAAACGTGAAAGGCTGCCTAGAGGGATCATATTTCCTCCCTACACACTTTGGAGCTTTTGCTTGAGCAGGGTTGTCTCACACATCACTTTTTCATTTCAAAAATTCGTTTTGTGTCACTGGGGACGTCCAAGGGAATGTTAGTTGGCCAAGTGTGGCAAAACATGTGTGTCTCAGTCTGCTGATGTAATGTGATTGGCTTAGTGATAATCAAACAGAATCGGTCACTGAAATTAAGCATGTTAATTTGACATTTTTATTCATGGGAATTCTTGAGCGCATTTAGAAATAAAAAATGGCTACATTTGTAAATTTCCCCCAGAAAATACAATCTAACTGCTTGGCAAGCCCACTAGATGGTACTCTGAGACCCACTAAGGGCTGTGGCCCACAGGATGACAGCAACTGTAACAAATGTAACAAAAGCAGTGATTCTTATTTGCAGGTGATTATACACTAATGAAAACATATTTATGAATATTATATTCTTTATCTGCTGTATTCTGCCAGTAGATCGTCATAAGTCTTACACACTAGACTTTTACAGTATCTTAAATTTCAAACTATTAGTCAAACAAAACACACTTCAAATCACACACTTTCTGACATTTTATGGACCACTTGAATTATCCATCAGCAGAGGAAATGATGAGCAGACAGTGAAAGTAATGGCTAGTCTCAGCCTATTGTACTTTCCTTGACTGTTTTTTGTAGCTGTGTGTACATTAATGCACACTTCCTCATAATAAACTAAAGACACCTTAAATAAAAGCACCGTCAGTGGACATCAATGGGGCATATAGTTAAATTTTAATGGCCTGCACATTCTTATAAACACATTCAAAATTCATGCTTAGGAGCTAGTCTCATGTCAGTGACCTTTGTCTCATTGCACCCATTTAATCCTGTTATTACAGTTCATGATTTTATAAGTGGTGCCCCCACGCAGCTGTGCTTTAGGTACTACAGTAGGATGCCATGCAGAAACAGTAATTAATACTTATTTCTCATATTTTAATTATGTTACTTTTTTCCACCCAAATTCTCTCTCCCTCTCCCTCTGTCTCTCGCACACTCTCAGAACGTAGGGTTCTTGAAGGGCTGAGGTTCCACTCAGAACCATTTGCCTCTGAGGAACCCTTTTTGAAGAAAAAATTCTTCAAGGATTGTTGATATCATTGAATCCTCTTTCTTTAAGGATTTATCAAGGGTTTTTTGTACTGTATTGTTAGAACCGCGTGTGTGGGTTCTTGATAAAACACAAGAATATTAAAGGGTTCTAGGTAGAACCCCTTGAGAGGGTTCTTGTTACAACCCTTAGAGACTGAAAAGGTTCTGGAAAGAACCTCCAGAGAGGGTTATGGGTGGAAATATTAAACCATGACACCGTAGAATCACTCATAGCGGGTTCTGGTTGAAACCTTTCACAGAAAGAAAAAAGGTAGAAAAGTTGGGACGAGTCGAAAAACCCTTTATGGTTCTAATAAGCATCTTTATTTTGAAGAGTACCCCCCCACACATACACACACACACTCACACACCCACACACAAACACACTCAGAGCCAAGGTTTGGTGTTGTCTTTCCTATGAAGCAATTTGCCAAGCCAGCGTTACTATTTGTTGACACAAAGAAAAAAAATCATAATAAATTGAGTCTAAATGAACCACTCTTTTGTTGGCCTTCAACAATGACAGGGTTTTACTCAGAATCTTGGCACCAAGAATTAGATTTGTCAGCATTTCCTCAGAACAAGGGATGAGGACAAAATCCAAATAAAAGAGAGCTGAGCCCCAAAATATCTCCATTTCCTGGTAATGACATCAGACTGTGGCTTTACTGCACAGAGTAAGAGAAAAACGGGCCTGGTAAGACGAGTCCCTGCAGCACTGATGAGAAATTACAGCTTTCTGTAGAAATCACACATAAATGAAAAAAAAACAAAGGTAACTTATCCTTGGCGACATGCATATAAATTTCCCATAGATAACTTAAGCTTCCTCCTCTAACATGTCAACTCTGCACATTTCTGATTTTTCAGTTTGTGATTCCAAAAAGGCCATCATGCTCACAACAAAGCAGAAAGGAGTGCAGTCATGTACAGATTTTTTTTGTTACTGGAGCGTAAGTCACGGCTGTGATCACTCTTGCAGCTCTCTGCAGGCTGCTTTTTAAACACCCCAACCGCCCCCACCCCGCTAATGTTAAACTTGGACTTAGCCCAATTCAGAACTGCCAGCGTAAGCGGTCTTATGAAGGGGGCTGGGGGTGGTGGTGGTGGTGGAGTTTGGGGTGGAGGGACTGATGTGTGTGCGAGGGAAAGAAGCGGAGGGCAGAGGAGGATGGTGAGCTTTCAGTGGGGAGCAGTGGAGTATTTTACGGTAATGGATGTACCACATGGAAATCCAGTTAGTGATGCGTTTGGAGCACGACGGGGGGCTTTGAGTGAGGTGGGGGGTATCTTAGTGCCCTGCTGCATTCTCCACTGAGTTTGTGGAAAAAGCACAGGGGTCAGCTGTGGCTTTCTGAAAGATTCATCCACCTGGGTGGAGGGGTGATGGAGAGACGAGCAGCGTAACCACCAGAGAGCTTTTATTTCTGCTCGCTTTGCAGCAAAGAGTGCAGTGGGACTTCCTGGACTCCCACTGCATTTCCTGTCACATAATGGCCGTAACGTTTTAACGAAATTATCTTGCATCACAAATCTTTATATCTCGCATTCATGTAAACACCTGAAGAGAAACACATTCCTATAAACATACACGCGCACTGGGTTTACATAAAGATTTGGCATTTGTTCCCAGTCTGTAATGGCTCCGGATTCCCGCGGTAGTAAACAACTGTGCCACTGTCTGCCCCTGATACATTAAGATTTTTTTTCCTACAAATGATTAAATGGTCTTGGGAATTGAACAGATTGTGGTTTATAAAAAATGACAGATTTGTAAACAACGACAACAAAATGTTTAGTTATGATGGAGCTCATGGTTTCTCCCTTCTCTTTGGGAGTCCTCAGGCCCGCGCAGCCCAGCCCAGGGTCCTAATGAGATGATGAATGGGAGCATACGGACTGATGGAGGCTCTCGATCCACCAGTGGCTGCTAATTTTAAGGGGAGATTCATCAAACGCGGGCCTGCACTCACATGCACCTTCATAAAACAGTGCCGGGGTCCAGTGAAGATGAATGGAGGTAATTATCAGCTCTACCTGTTCACAGCCATCCTCCCCTTCTCTGCGGCTTCCTGGGGTTCCAGGGCTCGTAATCTGTCTGCATGATGAGCCGATGCTTAAATCAAACTCCTCTTTTACTGATAGATCTCAATTGAGTCTGAAGCGAGAGATTATTCCACATTATACTAATGCACCAGCATTGTTGCTCTCATCTGACACAAAATGCCCGAGTGCCACACTGAATGTCTCATTCTGCACATTGGCGCTGAACGATCTAATCACCAGGCTTTCTCCACCGATACAGTCAGACTATAAGTGCTACTGCTATCACTTGGTCGACAGAGCTATTACTGTTTGCACTTCCAGTTGGCATTGTTGTGAAATGTCATTGGTGTCTATGAAATCTCCAGCCAGAAGCACTGAATATGCTTTCTTGCTGCCAAATTACCAGAGTAGTGACCACTGATAGAGCAGTTAGGGGATAATGTGACAGAAACTTTTACAGTGCTGGAGTTTCATTTCCTTGTTGGCACAGACAGAGCTACCTTTAGAGATTTCCACCTCGGTGAGTGAAAGAGAGATGCTTTCCTCCAGATTCCCTGGAATACAACAAATTGACCGTTCACCAAACCCCTTACCATAACGACAACTGTACACTCATTGCTTAGTAACTGTAACTTGTCACACATAGGCGAACCTGCCAAGCTTTGGATTTTTATACATGTTGAAGTGGTGTGCATGAGTCTGTATTGAGAGCGGTAGTAACCAACATTACTGCTGAGGGCTAGGTGCAACTTTTCTCTATTGGAACACTGCAGGATGCAAGATGAGTGACGACAAGTCCTACACTGTGAGTTGATCAGTTTGATCAGTTGTCTGTCAGTGTAAACTTGATGATCTGGGAATGAGGCTCAGCAATTAACTGTATTTCTCCAGAACTGCTTAGTTGGTAGGGTTACCCCCGCCCCCCAACCCCAAGACTGTTCCACCTAGTCCCACCTTACTGCTCTGTGGCTGGCTACAGCTACTGTGCTCTGACTGACTGTGAGTGCAACTGTAGATATTGGATGTTTGGAGAACTTTAACAAGCAGGTTCTAGAAATCAGAAGTCTAATTTTAACCCGCCTCTGTCTGAAGTCAAGGACCTCTTGTTTCAAAAATAACTAATAATTTTGACGGTAAATCTGCCACCAATTGAAAACTTGTGTAATTAGGGGCTTTCTGCAACCTCCTCATGTGAGAGAGTTGAGTTACTGAATAGAATAAAGTCCAAGCTGCTACCTGATTTAACCCAAACATGATGATTCAGACATACTGGACAGACATTAGATTATAACTGTGCAATCTCTTGTGTTCTGACCGCTGGGTGCTGACTCACTGAATATGCACATTCACATTCAGATAGATGTTCACACACATGTACAGACACACAGGCCTACACACAGCTATAGCCTACGCCCCTCATTTTGGAGATTTTGGAATCGGGACTCTGCATTATAGAGGGGAGATGAAAAAGGGAGGGGGGGGTTGCATGTGGCACCAGCCTGGCGCAGACATCGTTCCCGTTGCTCCCTTAGCTACGCCGGCGCCATCTGTCATCTGCGTGAACATCTGCAAACCCAAGGTGCCCTTGTCACCCAATGTTAGAGCAGTGTGTTTGGCTTTTCCATTAAGGAAACCTGGAGTGATTCACCAGAATAAAACCTATTAGACTGGATGGTGTAGTGGTGAATCAGCTGGGTTGCAGAGGAACATAAAATAGTAGGATTCCTCCTCAGGCAACACTGCCCGCCTGTCTACCATGTCTGACTAGCATGACATCTCATCTACTAACTGACTAACAATTTGGCCTGAGTCTGTCATTTCTTTATGAGCCTCGGCTCCATGGGCTCGGGACGTAGGGACGCTGAGGAGGCTGAAGAACCCCCTAAAATCAAGCATAATAAAAACCATCAGTTTTTACTGTTATGTGTGTATTCCACCAGTATTTGTGGCAGGAAAGATGTTTTACTTTCTTTTATATTTGTTAAAGGAGCAATATGTAACAATTGAGTACAGCAGTCCAAATAGTGAGTTGGAGCCAGAGACGTATATTAAATAGGTTGAAATCCTATTTAATATATCATCTATGTTTGAAGTGAGTTGTTTCCCCTGTCCTCCTCCTCCACAGACTCGAGACAACTCAGACAGGCTGCAGGAACGCTGCAAGAGTGCACCATTGTAATCTGACAATAACAAGTCAAGACCAGTCCCACATTTTAAGTTGATCAGCTGTTTATAACTGCCAATTATCTGTCAGCGTGAGGCCATGCCTGTTATCCCGAAAACAAAAGCCCACTGCTATGAAAGTACACACTCCGGAGTTTGAGCTTAGCGACTGCCTGTCTCGAGTTTTTCAAGTTTCCCACTCGGTCGAAGTAAAGACGTCAGGGTGTTGATTGATCGTCCTGTCAGACAAAACCGCTGGAGAGAGTTCAGTACAGTCAGCTACAGCTATAGTATGTGAATTAACTGTAATTACTGCTGCTGGTACAGTGACATCTGTAGGCCACTTGTCATCTCCTTGCAGTTTTCATGTTTGGCTTCAGTGTTGTTTCATGTGTTGTTGCTGTGGCTGCTCTGACATACAGTATGTTGGTATTCAACACTGTAAAAAATCATACAGGAGTTTATATTTTACAATTTCAGACACTTTCTCTTTTCTTATTAACTAAGGATGTAATCTAAAGAAAAATGTTCTCCTGCTTAATTTTAACTGACTAATGTACCACTCACTGTAACTTTACCAAGATAAATGTAAACGTGTTCATTTCATCTGATTTCAAGGTGAACAAACTCGGTGGCAGACATTGAAAACAAGAATACAGAAATAGCCTGTTGTCATCGATTGTCTTGTTTGATTATGTCGGTCTTATGGAGGCATCAGTAATGAATTGAGACTGTTTTATAACCAGCTAGAAACTCCTTATAGTAGCTCTAAATAGACAGATTCATTCCAGTTGATTGAACTTAAAATTTGTATGCATTTGTCTGTATGTAACAGTCAGATACTATATTGTCAGAACATCAGAATAAATGTGACTCAAAGTCTTTTGACTTAAGTTGAATCAGTGTACTGTAAAGAGTTCACTTAACACATATTAAGTTTCTAAAGACACAACATCAGCATATTTGGCAGACTTCCCAGCATGCATTGATGGTTACAACTCTCCTGAGACATTTTAAAGATAAGTCATGGTTGTTTGTTTCCACAATAATAAAAACACTTCAAACCACAATGCAGTTTAGTATTGAAGTGTTCATGGTTGACCTTAATATGTTAAACGTACTGAACATGTTTTCTCAAGTACAACTGAATAAATACCAAGTTTATTTGACTGGAAAATTGTATTTGTTTTGAATTGTTACAAAATTAGGCAACTTATATTTTCAAATTCAATAAGCTTAAAACTTTAAGACACGTACTTCTTCAAATTAAAACTAATTGTTTATTTTTTACAATGAAGTCTGCTGTGTGTTGCAGTGTAAAATATTGTAAAAATTGGTCCAGGTTGTTTGAATAACTATTACATATAAAATATCCTGCCATTCAAATTAATCCAAAAAACGTTGTGCAGCATTTAATATGATATCATCATACAGACTGACTTCCACTCTGCACCCCCCAACTTTGACCGACTTCCAGCGTCCCTGCTCGGCTCCTCCAGATTTCTTCCTCTGTCTCCCTGATTCTACCACAAAACAGATGGCCTCACCCCATCCTCATTTCGACTCTATCTCCTCTCTGTGCACTCGAGGTGATGACCAAAATTGAAATCATGTTCATATCAGGCTGCAGGAGGCTTGAATGGATGTAGCACATTGTGGTCCTTTTTTGAGCGAAATTTCTAGCTGCATTTTGGCATCGTCCCGACTAAAAACTGAACAAACACAGATTGAGAGTACACTCTAATATGCTGCCTCAGAGTTGATTCCAGTGGAGATATTTTCAGACGTGGAGAGCCGGTGGCAGATGGATTGCTGTGCTAAGACTGGACAGCGTATTATTCACCACTGCAGCTCTCTAGAGAGTGTTGCTGTCTATTGCATATGGTGCTGAGCTGGATTACGGCAACAAGATCACAACAATATGCTCATTGTCCACCATGCAGGGATATAATCTCAAGGATTACTCTCTGATGAAACTGGCTGCGGCCTCTCTGGATGATAACAAAGTGATATGGGAGATTTCGCTCAAGCCTTGTCTGTGAGCGTCCTTTTTTTTTTTTTGAGATTCTCTGATCTTTCAGACTCCAGAGTTTCATTTCAATTGTCCTCTTCTTTGTTGCCTGCACATGAAGCTGGACGCAGCAGTGGGCAAAGCTTTGCTTCCCACAGCTGCCTCTCCAAAAGAAATGGGCAAACACGCGCACACGCGAACAGCAAGCTCGCCACCATCTGCTGCAGTGAATGAGTGAGGATGCTGCTGTCAAGTTAGTTGTGAATTCGAAACAGCAGCTGAGAGGACACACTGTGCCCTGACCACACAGAGTGGCACCGCCGCTGCCCGGCTGCCTGGCACAACAGGCTCCATCTGACACACTGATGATTCACACACACACACAAACGATGAGAGACTGTGGGCCAAAATCATGGACGGGATTTAAATGTAGCGTGAAACTGAAGACCTATTTTTCATTGAGATCTTAAAGGCATAATATGCTACATTTTTCTATAAAACAGATTTAGAAACAATCCCTTTCAATCATCACTTATGACCCAGTAGAAGTGTGTGGTGATGTCTGTATCTGCAGAGGTTCTGCCCTTTTGTTGTAAAAAATCGGTAACATACAGAGTTATAATAATGTAGCTGAGAAAACTCAATATTTTAAGGCAGCAATAGATTTTTTTAGTTTTGAGCCTAACTCAAACTCTTAGGTTTTGCAATAAACTAAATAAGCTCTTGCCGATCTATAATCTTTAGTTGAGATAATTTTACTTTTCTTCTTTAAATATACTTGAATAGTTATAAAAACCAAAAAAAAATATCTTTCAAAAATTGGTCACAGAGAGCTGTGGACTGAAAATTAAATGGTTTTAATTGAAAACATCAAAATATTAACCATTATTCACTTTCATTTCAGTCAATTTTCTCAATATTTAAAAAAAAAATGCAATTTAGGATTTAAGTTTAAAGAAGAAAAGTAAAGTATCTCAATAAATGATTAGTAGTTCAGGCTCAAATGTGTTACATGACTATATAAGGCCTGTGAACTTGTAACTAAGACTCCTGTTGCTTCTTTTCTTTTTCTTTTTGTAAATGGAAAAAGTGACCTACAGTCTTTGTGAGCAGGTTATATGTTTTGGAAAGCCTTGCAAGCGTTCCCTGAGAAAATGTGTGCTTAAATAACAGAAGAAAAGAGGAATAGGTATCAAGCAGGCATAGACACTAAGCATACAAAACAGAACCCAAACAAACACCCTGGGAGCCCAACATTCAACACGGGCCAAGAAGTGCCCGACGGAGAGGGCTTCCTTTGAAAAGAGCACCTGCACGCTATAAGAGTCTCCAAAACAAAAAGTCTGGCCTCAACAACTCTTTACAACACTGACAGTCACTGGTTTGTATGCACGGACAGAATCTCCATCTAGGCTACTTGATGTTCGCTTATTTGCAATTTGTCACCTGGCTTGTTTACTTTTCTTCCCGCTCATTTAGATCTCACCTTTGTCCTGACGGGCTCATTAGCAGCGGCCTCATTCCAGGAAGAAACCACCAGGTTAAAGCCCCAGATTTGTGAACCGAGCGACACGGCTCAGGCGCCGCACTTTAAATGAGGCTTGGCCCCATTTCTCCTGGGGAAGCTGCAGAGAGAGGAGCCAACAATGTGTTTTCACTTTTATGTATTTTCATAAGTCATCTAGCTGGCCATTAAAGTTGATATTTTTCACAAGAAATTGCATCTTTTCCAAAAAAGAAACATGCTTGCGCTAAAATTAAATTCCCTCTCTCTGGGGTAGACTGTTGCACATAAGAGTTTGAGCAACACACTCACAGCACATTTCATGCAGGAGTAGGTTTGTACTATGGAACATCATTTTAAAGGGCAGTTCACCCAAAAAAAATCAAAGATACATATTTTTCCTCTCACCTGTAGTGCTGTTAATTCATCAGTATTGTTTTGTTGTAAGGTCCAGAGTTTTGGAAAATCAAAAAATTCACCACCAGTGTCTCGATCCTGAACTCATGACCCTTTTTTTGGCACTCCCTACTGTCATTTAGTCCCATTATATTGGAGAAAAGACAGACATCTCGACTGATAAACTCCTTACCTCACACTGAACAGTCTAGATGGATAAATAGCACTAAGAGGAAAATGTGTATTTTTGATCTTGGGGTTTGTTTGTCCTTTTAAAAACACACCTGGCTTCTGATGTCTCTCCTTGGACCTCCTATAGTCCTGTCTCTTCTTGTTCTGCCCCTGTTCTTAGCTGTTATGTCTATTTCTATGCAAGGATATTGAAAGCAATGGAATGAAAATAGGGTCAAATTCCTTACTGTGTGCACATACCTGGCAAATAAAGCTGATTCTGATAAAATTGCACAATAAAATTTAAATTTTCAGAATTAAATTCAAGTTTCTAAATCACCATGTTAGCTAATCCTCCATGTCCCGTCCAATAACACTGAGAAAAAAAGAAGATATATGTTACTAAAAGAAAAACAAAATACATGAAGTTTCGAAAAGGGAGGAAGGTGAACTGTACCCATCAGAACAAACAGAATTAATTAAGTGAACGGATAAAAACACTTTTCTGTGTGTCAAAGTTAAAGGGTGCATAGCTGTAGCCATTTGAATGGTAAAAAGCATCTTGAGTCTGATGATTTACAATGTAGGAGTGTATTTTGTTTTGGCTTCTGATGCTTGTTGATGGCTATATAAAAAAATACATTTTTTTCATCTTAGAATAACCAAAGATTTCTGAGATCAGATCTGGTTGAGTCTGAGTTTGTTGTGTATTTTTAAACCCTAAAATCATCAGAATGCTTGAAACCAAGACAGGACAAAGCCTAAATAAATGAGGAAGTGACGCTTCAGCACACATAAAGGTGACACTGATGGATAGATACATGACATACATAACGTAACACACTTATTTTAACCCAGCACAGTCTTTTTCTAAACCTAACCAAGCCGTTTCTGTGCCTAAACCTGCCCAAACCAATAATATACATCGATAGACATTGTTTTGGAAGTCAGTGGCAATTAACCTATTCTGTTGTGTAGGTATGAAGATGTGTTGTGTATTTCATTTGACAAAAAAGCAAAGCCCTCTTTTGCATTAATATTGTTTTCTGTACACCATTGATTTATCAATACCATCCCCTAAATATCTGAAGACGATATATTTAGGGCAAACATGAGAAAGTCTTACCATAAAATAATAAATAGCTGCTAATGATTTCTGGAAAAAAAGAGCTAAATTTAGGATATTGATACATTTGTGGGATGGGGAAAATAAAATTATGTTAGAATTACTTTAAAATGTTTAAATTAGAGGAGCAATGTGTAACAACAATGCATAGAAAAATGAGTACGAAGCAAACATCCAGTATTAACTGGAACTCTAACTGATGTGAAACAGGCAGAAAATGATGCAAGTTAAGGCTCAGGATAGAAATTTGAAAGGACACTGGCTGTAGTGTTGTTGTCAGAGAGTATTTCAGTTTAGCATGTTTCCTTGGTATCTGATGACATATGGTCATTTTATGATTTATGACAGTAAATATATAACAGATTTCTCCTTCAAATTATTATATGTGTGTGTCTGTGTGTGTTTCTTTTTACAATAAACCTCACAAGTGACGGGAGAAGCATAAAATAAATCAGGGAATGAGAAAAAGTTAAAAGACCCTCCTGTGCTCTCCCAAAAATGCCTGACTACCCTCACTTCAACCACAAAAAAATATATAACCCTCCCTCTTTTTTTAACCCCAATTCCCTGCCTAATAATTTTCACACAGTCCCTAATCCATCCATGTGAGTATACACATACACTTGCAAATGTAATACCCAATATTTTCCAAAGATGTCATACCTGAGGTTAATAAATTTCCCTTTTGATTTGATTTCTCCCCATTTTTAATTTCTTCCAGGTACCTGGAAGAAATTAGAGGGTGTGTGCCAGCACATGATGGGGAGAGTGTCAAACTGATCTGATTGGTGGACGAGGGAAAAGGAGAGAGATGGATGAATCGGGATTGTGGAGAGAGGAGGGGATCGGCTGAGAGCAGACAGGCAGGGAGGTAAAACTGAAAGCAGATGGCGGAGCTGGCACCTGTCTTACACTAAAATCTGTTTGGAGCCGTTTTCCACATGTCTTTAAAAAAAAAAAAAAAAAAAAAGCCAATTCTGCATATTATGCCAAAAAAAAGACACTCTCAGGTTTTAACCCTTTGTGACCATGCCCTCCCTTAGCTTTTCCACTCATAATAGGATGCCCCCCTCTGAACAGGAGGAGATACAAAAACCCTCTCAAATCCTTCCACTCTGTCTCACCCGGGCCTTGTAAGCAAACAGAGGGGGCATTGAGAACAGGAGAGAGTCTCATTTAAAGCGTTAATCTGTGGGCCACATGCTGCAAACTAGCACCACAGTAACAGACCTGACAACACACACATACACACACACAGAGACACACATAGCAGCCAGGCTAAACATGGCATGTATTTGGCAAGAGTGGAAGTCTGTTCCAGGTGGCTGCATATATATAAGTTGCGATCAGTTTGAACCCTCTTAGGTCGCTCTTCACAACACCGCGCTGGTACTTTTACATGTTTGAGCTCTTTTATTGCTGATCACAAGTATTTTACATTAGTGTCAAAATGCATATCATAGTTTATGACATTTTTAAATAAGTTTTTCTTTCATTCCAAACCGAAAAGCGGCCCGCGAAGGCTTCAAACCCACATGCTGCAAAATTCTGTTTCTGTCAAAGTTGTGTTGTTATAATGCTGAGACTGTTTAGAAAAGTCTGCGACTGTGTTATGTGATAATAAAGTAACCTTGACTTTAAATATTCACAGTTGATTCGCCGATCTCAAGCAATTTTAAAGTTCGCAAGTTGATGATTTTCAAACCAGATGAATGAATGAAAGCCAGTTGTGGCTTGCGATACAGAAAATAAACATTTAGAAATCTAACAAAAACAGTGCATGTTTTGTAGTGTGAGAGGCTAAAACATTAACCAACAGTAATGCTATTAGATTTATTGTTATTGTATCAATGAGTTAAACCTATTACTGTCAAACCAAATATGGTTCCTTTTCCAATCAAAACCACTGCTAAAACAACCTCATTGTTTAATGTAAAAAAAATAGACACATTAAACACATAGTAGGTTTTCATCATATAAGTTTTCTTCAAACTATAAAAAAGGGTCTCAGGAGAGTCTTCACACTCACACAATGCATGCTGGGAAGACTGCTATGCTGATAATGTTTTTAATGAGTTGATTGAACTCTGCACAGCACATTCATTCAACTCATTTCAAGTCAAAAGACTTCAAGTTAGAAGAACTTATTTGATTAACTTGAGCAAAGAAAACTTGAATATTTGTGTTAAGTTAATGAGAAACAATTAGTTGATTCCACTAAAGTCCTGTATGATTTTTTATTATTATTTTTTTGCAGTGCAGGGTTTTATACAAAGCTTTTCCAGTGTGACTCTCTGTCAGATCGTATTCTAAGAAACTACAGTTCACTCATGTCTTCTCTCAAGAATTAAGTTTAGGAACAATTAATCAAGGGTACAAAACATATCCTTCACTAACACATACCTAATACATGATGCATGAATTAATTAATTTAATTTCTTTTAATTAGAACAGAGCGACAGAAACACAACAACAAAAAAAAGAAGGAAAGCAAAGTGTGCAGGTGAGATTTTCAACCCGTACTGACTACATGAATTGGATCATATGCTCCAAAACAGAAAAGATTATTTCAGATACACACTATAAAAGTGTGTTTCAGCAGTAGTTGAAGTAATGTAATGTTTTTCATTCAGTGTTCTGCTTCAGTCTACCTTTGTGGACTATAACAGGCTGAAATTACACCCTGTTCCCTTAACCTGCTATTGTTATTTCAGTAAGAGCGTGCCAGTTAGGTTACTCTTTGTGCGTCTGACATCATGATGTCCGTGTCTCTTCCAGATTTTCCTCCCTGCATTTGAGCTGTGTTTTTTTCGCCTGGAGACGTAGAGACAAGGTTAAAGGTAATGCAAGACAACATTAAGTCAGGTTAAAAACATGAGAAAGTCATTATACTTAACAAACTATCTATATTTTAAAAACTACATACCACTATACACTTTATATTCTAAACTATAAATAAACTATAAACACAAACTAAAATAACACACTGAGGTTACCATAAAAAAACTACTTTTCCTGAAACCATACAATTAGATTGCTAAAGAGAAGTGTTTTACTTTTGAGTAAAACAAATAATTGATGATAAGATACCATAATACCATAAGAAAGCTCTAACTGTAAATAATACACTTTAGTTTACAGTTCTGTTGTACTGTGTCCCTAATTAGCCTCTAATAAAGTCTACTAAACGATTTGATACTGTCTAATGAAGAATATATTATTTCTAAAATGTTTTGGTCTAAACTGATGTAAAGTACAGCCTGCTACATCTTAAAATAAAGTGGGGTCTGATGAAACATGACATGACAAAACTCACATCAGATGGTAAACAGTGGCATATACAACAGAACAATGATCACATTTCTTAGTCTTAACACTAAGCAGAGTCTTAGGTGACTTATGATGATTCAGTGGTGAATATACTGGTGTAATACTGGTCAGCTGAGTCTATGAGCTGTAGGGTGTGGGGTTTTTTTTGTGTGTAATTCCCATTTCCAGCTAATTTGGTGGCATGAATTACTGTACGAAGCGTGAATCAACATCCATTAATCGTTAAATAATCACATAAATTCATAGTGATGTGATCATTTGTTAATGGTGAGCAACAGGACTTCAAGGATACTCCCTGCATTCATTCATGCATTAAGTCATCATGAGTCATGCATTAATTATACATTAGTTAGTTAAACATGTGTTTTAAAGTGTTTCCACACATGCTTTAAACCCTTTCTTTGAGACGTGTTGAGAGCTGCATTAGCATCACTGTCTGTAGTTCTCCAAACGCACCAGCAGAGTGAGCCAGAGGACCCACGTCTCACCTCGGACTGTCTCGTCCTTATTCCATACTTAATCTGCAGCTCACAACTCCAAACACATTCAGGCCTTAACTCCAACACAAAGGTTGCAGTGAGCCAGAGAGCGTACACCTGTCAAAGGTTGTTGTCACCCACGCCTTTCAACTCCCACCAAAACTTTTATAAACTGAAAATAGCTCCTTTCCTTCCCTGCTCTCGCTTTTCTTTTTTTTTTTCCAACCACAAATTGTGTCCAGATTTTCACACATAGTAACTTAGTGTTTTGGGCTATTTGGAACTGAAACAATTACAAACAAACCTGTATTATACCCCTTCACCGCTAATGGATCTGACTCGAGAAGACAAGAAAATAAAGCGTTTCTGTTTTCCCCCTCAGGTTATTTTAGATTGCGGGCTCATTTTCTAATTAAGGTGGCCATTCTTTAAGCATGCAGTGCATGTTTCTCAGTCATTTTCTAGCTTTAATGAAAATCTGCACACGCCACTGCACAAAAAATACACTCCAGATCCTTCCTGATTTGCTAACCTTTGACAGCACATTATTTTTGTGTTTGGGAATTATAAATCATGATCTGAGGAACAATTATGGGAGCTTTCGCTTTCTTTGCTGACGGACTTATAGGTTTGGTGGAAAAATGTTAGTGTGTGAGTGAGGAAATGAGAGAAGCAGGTAGAGAAGAAATCAGAATAAAACAGACTGAAGAGATTCTGGAAAGTTCATGTTTATGTTGTATCGCAGGCTGGCACTGCCCCGTGCAAGATTTGAGCTTCTTGCTAGCGCTAGTGGTGCCCAGAGGTTGTTGCCATGCAATTCAATGTGGCACACACACACACACACATGCACACACACACACATGCACACACACACAAGCACCAACAATGGTCTGCTTTATGAGGTGCCCACTGATGCCATGGTAACCTCCTCGTTCTGGGCAAGACGGGCAGAGTGGTGTGCCAAAAAAATGCCATGGTTCCTTTTTTTCCCTTTCTCAAACCACGTTGCCCAGAAACCTTTTGAAACTTAATAAGTGAAACCAGTGGGCAGACAAATTACGACGGGAGTGTGTGAGGGAGAGCGGGGGAGAGGGTCAACTTTGGAGTTTTAGTGTATCCTGTCTCTCAAGCATAAATTTATTCTTGAGTGGAAAAATGATGCTGGGTGATGAGAAATACACAGCAGGCTCTGACTCCAGAAGGCCACATAACTTCACTACAACAGAACTAGAGCGTAAAAACTGGGAGTGTGTATAGGTGTGATGCCAGAGCTGTGAAGTAACAAAGTACAAATACTTTGTTACTGTACTAAGCAAACTCTTCAGGTATCTTTACTTTAATTGAGCAATTCTTTTTCTGACAACACTTAACTTTTGCTCCCTACATTTTCAAAACAGGCTTGTTACTTAAGTTTTAATGCATTTGAAGGGAAACATTGATAATTTAGGCCTTACAAGACAAAGAAGTCGTAACAAGACATGAAAGACGTAGGAAGACGTAACATGACGTAACAAGACAAAAAACGTAACAGAATGAAGAACAATTATAACAAAAGAAGTAACAAGATGTAAAAAGGTGTAGAAGATGTAACAAGGTGTAGGCCTTAAAAGAAAAAAGTCATAACAAGACATAAAAGATGCACAAAAGATGTAAAAAGTTGTAAAAGATGTAACAAGACAAAAAATGCACTGGACATAACAAGACATAAAAGACCTAGAAAATTGTAAAAGACATAATAGGATGTGACATGAGACAAAAATATGGAATAAGACAAGGAAGACATGAGACAAAAAACAACATTAAAGACGTAAAAGATTCAACAAGACGTAGGAATAACAAGATGTAAGAAGACATAAAAGACGGAACAAGACGGAAAAAGATGTAACAAGGTGTAACATGACATAAAAGAAGTAACAGGACGAAACAGACAGAGGATAAAAATGTCCTTCAGAGGGTGACTTTATTTTACATTTTAGAGTCTGTACTTTTTCACTTTTACCTCAGTAAAGAAGTTGAACAAGTACTTTTACCAGACACACGTATTTGCACATCTACTTGAGTAAAGACTGTGTGTACTTTTGCCACCTCTGTGCGATGCACCGACCAGACTCTCCTATCAGAAACTTTTCTAAGTGGCGCACTTCACTCGACGCGATCAGCGGCTCTTCAGTGTGAGCTCTCTGACCTGTGGTGTGAGCACGCGGGAGGGAATCTGGTGCAGTTACATAACACCGGCCTTTCTGCAGAGGTAGAGGGAGCAGGGGACAAAAGGGCTCCGAAGAGGGGAGAATGTTGCTCTTTTGGCAAAAAACAATATTTCAGGTGAAACGGCTCTGATGGAAAGTTAAGAGTCAACGGTCTGCAAATGCAAGCTATACGGCGGGCACCTCGGTGTATGTGACTGAGTGGGTCCGTGAGGGGCTGTGAGTGGGCTTGCTCTATCCATTTCCATATTACCTAGGGTCATCTAGGCATGATGCCCAGTCCCTGTGCTTTCAGGCCCCACTGAGGCCTGGTGAGATTAAAAACAGGACTGAATCATGACTGGAAGGTAGCGATGGATGGAGGAGGAGGAGACAGAGAGATGGGGTCACACAATAGAGTCGAGTCTAGTGCTTTTAAATTCCCTTAAAATAGGGATCCATGCCAAGCATGGCCCGTCGAGCAGGCTAACACACTATAACTGGCCCTGTAATTGCCACTCGTCCCACACCTCCCCCCCCCCAGCTCCTCCTTCACTACGGTCACCCACTACGCATGTAAAACACAGAGACAGAGCGCAACACTCACGGCAGGATCGCCACTTGGGAATACATGCGATGTTAATGGTACTCTCCTTCACAAGCTGTCAATGCCTGTTAATGAACCCATACATAAACATACAGGTCTGTGTTGTCTGTCTGCAGGCTGGCAGGTAGACAGACAGTGAGGACGTGTGTGCAGACAGACAGTCAGAGAGAGAGGGAAATAAAAGCAGGGAGACAGATAAATAAAGACAGCATCATGTGTTGGCGAGTGGACAGACAGAGACAGGCGGGCTGATCAAATAGATACAATGCATCAGATAAAATGTGCCGTTCCATTGGATTGAGCACAGAACTCAAACAAAAGGGCAAACTCAATCTTCCTCTCAGACGTTTCTTTTTATTTTCTATAATAAGCATGACTAAATAAAATCCACAATAATGCTGTCCTCATGTGAAATGACTAACTGTTTATACCACAGAAGAAAATGACTTTCGTTTGTTTTTATTATGTTCATCAGCAACAGATTTCCCTCTGGTTTGCATGCACACAATAAGCAGAAAAGAAACATGGTACCCAGTGACGTGAGCGGCACTGAAAACTATTTGGTAGAGGGTTTTTTTTTTTTATTTTTTTTTTTTATCAAACTCAGTGTAAACAGTCCATTTTTAACACAGGTGGTCTTAGTATCATTGTAGTCATGTTAGCCCTTTGCTAACTAACATCATTCTGCTGTAGTTGTGAAATACAGAGGTAGTACTGTACTTAACCCTGCTTCACTGTAAAAAAAAAAAAAAAAAAAGCAATTTTAGAATCTTGATTCAAACTAATAAGTAAAAAAAAAAAATAAATAAAACAGGTTTTGTCAACCTATAATCTATTGTTGAGATAATTTACTTCTTCTTCTTTAGATAAACTTTAATCCTTAAGTTGTGGAAATCCAAAATGTTGATATTTTAAAACGGTTCACACTGAGTTCTGAATCTGATTCGTCATTATTTGGGCGCTGGAAAATTAAATGGTTGCAGCTGAAAATATTAAATTAGAAATCATTATTCACTTTCACTTCAATGAGGTTAGTCAATTTTTGAAAGCAAATTTCTGGAGTTTCTAAAACTCAAAGATTTAATTTTATCCAAAGAGGAAAAGTAAATTATCTCAACAAAACATTGTTAGTTGGTGAAACTTAATTGAATATCGAGTTGACTCAAAACTCCAGAATCTGTTAAAGTTGATTTTTGTGAATTTTTTTGTGATTTCACAACTTTTTCATTTGTTGTTGTTGTTGTTGTTGTTGTTGTTGTTGTTGTTGTTGTTGTTGTTGTTGTTTACCTTCATTGATTGATACAGTTGATCTGACAGTAGATGAGTAAGCTCTCAGCCCCATTTCAAAGAGGTGGATAAACTGAGTTTTAGTGAACTCGTGAAAAAAAAATGTTTTGGACAATCTTTCTAAGTTACCCAGTGTTGTTTTCAGGTGGGGAAAAAATTTGGTGATGGTGATGAAATTTTTTTTAAGTGTTGTTGTAATACTCATTTTGGCCACAAGATGCTGAAGCGTATTTCTTTTAGCTAGAAATTTTAATCAGCACCAAAAATTGTCGGCCTAAAAATGACATGACAGTAATGTACATAACTTGCTGTAGCTTGTGTTTAGAGAGCATGGAGAAATCCAGAATCATCTGGAGTAAAACATGAACCTTGATGCTCCTATTTAAACATTGTGGTAGAGATAAAATTGAGCCTCTTGTGGCCAAATCCAATAAGTCTTAAGGTTTGATTCAAACAGAGTTGGAGCAGACCTCAAGAGTTTTTTTCCAGATATATGAAGCCTAAAAACTGAACGCTGTTTCTCCGTTTTTAGCTTTGACTCTGGGGACGGTAAGCACAGCAGACCTGTAACAGATCATCTTAGACGTCTGGACGCTTCATAACAGAGCAGAGGATCAAAACCATTCAGAGCTTTATTAACCAACAACAGTGGTATTATAAAGTCAGTTCTCTGACAAACAGCAAGCCATTGTAAAGATCTGAGAAGTGGAGTGACTTTTTGTGATGATCTTAGCTCACAAACTACTTTTCCAGACTATCGACCAGGATCTACTGTAGGTAATAAACTGACCATTGCTGAGTAGCTCATGCAGCCCCGCCTCAGATAATTTGAAATATCCCTTTCAGGTAATTGGCTTCCTAGATTATAGTGTAGAATTCAACTTAATGTGTTAAAAAATTATGAAGAAAAAAACTACTGATTCTAATGTGGTCATTTTCGACCCATTTATGGAAGAGTGCAGGCTCCAGTGACTTATGCATCGAAAGGTTATTGGATTGAAGTGTTGTAACTGAGTACTATCAATGATAGGTTGATAAAAGGGTACGCATAACCGGCTTTGTTTTCAGTTTGCCGTGTCGAGCGTCCAATGGAAGCTCTTCACTAACCTGGCTCAGACATCTGAGCTTGGCCCGGGGCCTCCTGGAGAATGTATATCAGCACAAAGCACAGCTGACCAAAATGATTTGTTTTTGATTGACATTGCAACTCATTAAGTTGTTAGAAAGTACATACATACTGAGAGGATATGCCCACACCAGCCCGTGAGCAAAGCCACTACATGTGTGCGAACGCTCACATGTACCTCAGTCTTTGGTGCAGAGTTGGTGGCTCGGTAAGCCTGCACATGGCAGCAGGAGCAGTTGGACTGGCGAAGCGAGAGGCACAGCTGCTTGGAGAGGGCTCCATGGCATTTCTGTGTCTGTGTCCCCTTTCCCTCCAAACACACACACACACACACACACACACCAGAGCATACATACAGTATATACCCACACATACACACACCCTCTCCATCACTCACACCGGAGCAGCATCCTGGTAACAGATAGCTCCTGATTGGTGACTCCATCCGTGTTTCTCCCCTCATTGACTGTTGTTTTATATATTTATATATTTATCAGCAGTCCCAGGAAGAGGATTCTGGCGTGGGAGAGGCGGCGTGGCAGTGTGTGGAATGGCGTGGGAGAGGCAGAGTGACCCCGGGCTCAGGTGGCAGCTGTGTTATGACTTCTCTGCCAGGTCATGGTGGATGGTAGGATGGATGCTCCCTGTCGCTCCCTCATTCTGTATCAATCGATCCGTCCGTCCGTCTGTCTCTGTTCTGTTTTTGTTCCATTCTCCTGCTCTCGTTTGCACTCACTTTACACCCCCATCTTGTTTTGGGTGAAATATCCCTCTGCTGCAGAATGTGACATAATGTTGACATGTTGTGCACGCTGCATGTTTTCCACACTGTGCATCTGAAATGACTGCGTTCAGTCACTTGCTAAGTGTGTGTACAAGGTGTTTGGTGCTTGAGGCCAAGGGAAGGCCAACAGTCAGCTGTCTGCTTTTATTAGAAGAGGTAGTTAAGCCTCCTTGTTGAGATCATATTGTCCACATGCCTTGTCAGTTGCTCTAAATCTGAATGAAATGATGATGGTGATATATATTACAAAATATTTGTCTGTCTGTCATATTCCTTCAAGCTGTATGAGAGAGTCCCTCCTCTTCCGGTGTGCCTCATGGGAACTTACTTTGGAAAAATTATGAATGGCAGGCAATAGCAAGAGACAAATAATTGTTTTTACTCTGTTTGAATTACATGATAAATTCATCTGAGGTCTGTCAATTTAACAACTGGTTGTAGTTTAGTTTCATGTGAAACCACTCTGTGAACTACATCTCTCATCTGGCACAATGTCCACCATTAGGGTGACCAGATGAGAGTGAGTGAATTTCAGGACAGGATGTTGTGAGTGGGTGTGTCGTGTCATTTGTTGTTATTAATATTATGAAGATCAGTTATAGATTCTGAGGATGATTTGAAGCCACACACCTGTCACACGTGCCATGACACATTACATTACAGTCATATTAAATGTCTTTTCAGTAGATAAGATTGTCATTAAGCTGTATGAGCTTAAAAACACATTTTTAAAAAGATATTTTTATCACATTTCCTCCCACGGTGGCAGCTGCGCTCTCCGTCATCTGCTTAAAACAGGTCAAATGATATCAACAATCCGTTATTTATGCCTAATCACTGCAATGGGCAAATGAACATCAATAATACTCTGACATATTTAACAAAAGCAAACCAGTCATTTTTAAGAACTAAAAGCAGTAATTATAGCCTACATAACATTTGACTAGAATATTGCCCACATTATCGTGTGACTACATCCCAAAAACACTCATCATCTTCAGCAGTTAATGTTAGCTTGTGGAGAGAGACAGTCATGACGTCACTTACACGACCCTTGGATGTGTATTCTTTCTAATTACGTATCCTTACAGTCTTAAACTTCAACAGTGTCACAACACATTGTAACTTTATTGACTTGTAAAATTATTTTTCACCTTGGCAAACATCATATGTGCAGTTTGTGGCACAAATCAAACGGGATCAAAAAATTATTTGTCTCTTGCTGTCAACTGCAGTTCATATTTTTAGGGTCCCACGGTGGTCCACAGGAAGGGGAGGGACTTTTGCCTCTCTATAGTGCAGAAATGTATTTAGTTTTCTTCCTAAATTCTAATTACAAGTTAATTTGGGTGATTGACTCCATCAAAGATATCTGGGGCTTATCCCAATGGATAGAGGCTTTTAATTAAAACCTGTTTTTGCCACCAGAGGAAATGATTCAGAATTTTATTAAGGCCATGATACATTTCTGAGTTTTTTCCACATGACCAGCACTATTTTAAACCTTGTGTTTTTCTACTATGGATCCTTACCTGCTGTGTGGACATTGTTGTCATTTTTAATACATTTTTATAAGACTTATATTGCAATGGCTTTTTGACTTGAATTTAAAGTATAACTGTAAATGAATCAATCTGAGTTCAAGTTGTTTTAATTGTTTCTGTCGCTGCTGTCTTCTGCTCTTTTGACCTTCAGCTTTTCTGCGATACAAACATCCACAGTTTGGATCAGATCAGAGAGATAATTTATTCCAGATTTCACATATTGACAACATCAATCACTCCGATCTCTTGGTAGCAGTTGCGTTATTATTTCCCCTCATGTGGCGGTTGGTGTTGATCACAGAGGTGTCTCGAGGCCTGACACAGTTTGTAAACCCGAGGGTTCCTCTCAGCGCCAGCCTGCTGCGCTCCTCACTGCTATGTAGGGCAGAGCTAGACCCTCTGCCTGGGTGGGAATGGGGGGGGGGTGGATGGTGGTGGTGGTGGTGGTGGTGGGGGAGGAAGAGAGATAGAGGGATGGGGGAGGAAACGGAGGGATGGCAGCCAGCATTGGGGCCCCATGTAGGGATGCAGGAGATGGAGAGCAGGGAGGAGGGGGTGGAGGGGTTATAGGGTGCTACAGGGGGCACAGGCTGGGCATGGCTGGCAAAGGAGCATTCCCTCCGTCTGTGGACATGCAGAGTCTCAGTTCTGTGATGCAAAGCCGGGAGGTGTTCAATGGGATTATTATTTTCAGAATTTTAGTTTTAGAGACATACAGTTCATTAAATTTATGAAGATATTCCTTTTTTATTCTTGAATTTGTTCTGAGACAAAGGCAAGGATGAAGTGGGACTCATTTAATCTGGTTGTATAGTTGAGATTATCTGTATTTTAAGGTTGCCAAGATTTAAAGGGTCTCTCCTGCAGTTAAGCATTGCATTTTCATTACTTTACTTTTATTTTTGTGCAATAATTCAGGTATTCTGTTGCAATAATTACATTCATACTGTGCAATATTACATCCATACCACTACCACTGCAACTGTTCTTGTGCAATATTCTAATGCATATTTCATTTTACTTATTATTTATTCTTCTATTCTAGATTACAAGCTTTACTCTAGTATTCTATCTGTTATTCTATGTTATTATTCTAGGGTTTTCTTAACATATTATTCATCTGGGTTGTTTGCTTACTGCAGTTTTCATTCCTGTGTATTTTTGTATGTGTCCTTTTTATTGCACAACAGGAGCAGTGCTCCTAATTTCTTTGTATTCTGTACAATGACAATAAGAGCTTTCTGTTCCATAAGTTGGATAAAGAATAGTTAAAATTGAGGCAGCAGAGGTCCAGATGTCCAGAGTTTAAAGGGATAGTTTGGATTTCATGAATTTAGGTTGTAGATACTTATAGTCAGTGTATTACATACAGTGGATGGCGGTCAACACGCCCTCAGTTTGGAGAAGCAGCAGCAGCAGGAGTACCAGTTTAGCTCAGCAATGTGCTGCCATGGACAGGGTCAGCAGCAAAATGTATTTTAGCCACTTAAAAAAAATCAGTATAAATTTAGAATATTTTCACTCTTTCACCTTGCCACCAGACAGAAGTTTCCAATGGGAAATGCAGTTATATAAGACAAATATTGTTCAATCCAAAGCCAGCAGGCTTCTTTGGCAAAATCAGTCATTTTACCTCTCAGAACAGTTAGTTAGTGTTATTAGTTAGTATTAAGTCACAAATTGGGGATGTGCCAACCGCCATAGGTAATGCATTGACCATGACTAGGAAGAAGTAAGACTCACCTCAAAAAATCCAAACTGGTCCTTTAAGTCTCTGGTATGATTTCAGTCTCTCCCACATCACCACATAGTGTTCGATTCAACCATTACTGCTTCCTAAATGTTCACTTCTTTCACATCCCACACCTCTGGTTTATAATGTAGACTTTCTGTTAAAATGTTGAAGTCCAAAAAAAAAAAAGCTGAGATAACCATGATGACATTATGACATCATCAGGGTTAGTAAGAAGAAGGCTAATCTGAACTGCATGTGTAAAATTGGTGGAGTGCCCCTTTAAGGTGCAGATGCCGATGAAAATGAATATGTATTAATGTCGGTTTCTGAGAATAACTAATTTTGTTGTAGTTGTATTGGTGTATAATTTCCTTACGATGATCACCAAACAGAGGTGACTGTGAACCCGCCTCTGTTCATTTTCCTCCACATCAGCAGTTTTCACATTTTTTTGGCAGCAGCTGCTGCCTGTGACTCCTCATCATAGGTCTTATAGGGTGAACACAGAGTGTGAGCAGCTGAACTAAAGAGTTTGTTTCATTTGAAGGATCAACAAGCCTGGTGAGATGACAGCATTCGGCTTTTCACGAGATAAAAAGTGAAAAAAAAAAAAGTCAAAAAAGACATGAAGACATTTTGTGTAACAGATGTTTTTTTTCTTTCTTCCCTGTAATCATCTTGTGAGCAGTGCTGTAGCTGCCGCTGAGGACGCCGCGGTCATGTCCTTGGTGGTATTTCTGGGAGTCTCGATTTTTAAAGCCGATTCTGATATTTTTTCAGACAAAATATCTTTAGCTGTTTTACACAACAATAAATTCTAACTGGCAGTGTGAAGAAAGCTTTGAAACAACATTTAGAGCAACATAAAGTTTTATAGAAAATAAAATCTTGTAGTTAAATTAATAAACAGAATTTTGTGAACAGTTTAAATACCTAGAAAACTGAATTGAGTTTGGTTAGTAGCTTGTCAAAAGCTTCTCAGGTGGGTGGGATGTTGTTTGATACATGAATTTGAATTTATTAGCACACAAGAAGTGATAACATCAAACAAACAACAAGAACTGGGCAGAAGAGGGCTTATGGTAAAACCTCCTCTCTAAGATTTACAATTTATTCTAAAACTATGGACATTTTCCCCTTAAATGACAATATAGAAAACAAAATATGTGGTAATTATACATAACACATATACTGAGCATATTATAGCACAGGTGTTTTTTATATATATATATATATATATATATATATATATATATTTGACTTAATTACAGATAATGTTGGACAGATGCTAATGGGGACTAGTGTTCCAGAGTAATGGACCTTTGTATTTTCAGACATATTGTCCAGCTGTGTGATAGTAGGGAAGATGAATATCCTGCTTGTCTGGTTGAATATGAATGGACATCAGAGTTAATTAAAAAGAATTTATGAAATACATTTGGTAAGCTGTGCTTTTGGAACATACATTTATAAATAAATATAAATGTTTGATAAATGTTGATGTTGGAAATGGACAGCAGATTTAATTCTTTTAACTGTGAAGCTGATGATTCACAGTGGTTTGATGCAGCGGCCAATCAGACAAATTTGTTTTGGATTAAAATATTTTTTGCAGGAAGAAGGATATGCGCCGGTCCAAACAGTGTTACGGCATGATATGTAAAACTATAAAAGAGTGTTAAAAGACAGAATGGATTTACTGGTGAACAAAATGGGACAAACTTTTTTTTATACACATATTCAGTGTGGTCTTTCCTGGACAGTTTTTCGTCTACTAATATCCCTAAGAATTTTGCAGAAGTGAGTTGGTTGATTTCAATATTATTATTGAACAGTTTGACAGTTTTGTATTTCTGAAAATGAGAAAATTTGATTTTTTGACATTTAGGGAATGTTTGTTCATTCAGAGCAACTTTTCAGGACATGATAGAATATCATTGGTTTCTCTGATCAAGGAACCAGAGTTTGCTTGTGATATGACAATGTTAGTATCATGAGCGAAGCAAAGTAATTTATATTGGTGAGAAATAAAAGAGGCCCAAGAATAGATCCATGTGGCGCTCCGCAGTATAGTTTAATTCTGTTTGTAATAATTTATAGATACATATTGATAAGGTAGTCACTAAGACAACTGATAATGTCTCCAAAGTCATTATGGTGAAGTTTGAATACGAGAATCTTGTGGTCTACAGTATCAAACAGCTTCAGTAAATCCAAGAATATGTCAATTACAAATATATTATTGTCCAGTGCTGCAGAGATTTTATCTGTAAGTTGTATGTTGGACTCACTGTTGCTGTATTTCTAAATTCCTGCCTGCGACCCTGTTTGGAAGAATCTCTTCTTTTTTTTTTTCTGCACAAGCATTAAAGTCAGGTGTTTGACATCCCTCCATCCTCTCGTCTCTTTACAGGTTTTTGTCTCTTATGTTGAGATGCTCACTTTTGCCTCCCTCCCTCCCTGTCTCCCTCTCTCCCATCCTCTTTCAATCTGTCTCCCTCTCCATCCCCAGACAGACCCTCCCATCAGTGCCCATTTCCCTCCGTCTGGCTCGTCCCCTTCCTTTTCACCCAGATGACCCTGCCACCGCCCCGTTCCTTCTGTCTGTCTGGCTCTCCTTTACCCAGATGCCCCCCAACCACTGCCCATTCCATACCATCCCCACTCTATCCCTACATATATCTGTCCCTCTCTCTCTCTCTGTCCCCCCTCCATCTCCTCGTCTCTGTCCTCTTTATCTGTTCTCTGTATAACAGTGTCTCATGCTTGTCTTCTCCCTCGGTCTCTCTGTTCCTTGTACTCTCCCCACTGCACAGATGCCTGGCTTGGTTTGCAACAGCTGTCTCACCATGTGCCACTACCAAGTGTTGCCTTCGACTGCAGGGCCGTGTTGGGGGGGTGGTGGTGGTGGTGGTGGTTTGGGGGTGGAGGGTGCAGAGTGGATTAGTCATGAATATTCATGTTCTCTTGTATGTACTACCAAACAGAAAATGGCACCACACAGGAGACTCCACCCATCCAAAAAAAAAAAGGAGGGGTCGGGGGTGGGGGGGGGGGGGGTTGAGGATGGATAGAGGGAGGAAAGGAAGAAAGGAAGGAGGAAACAGCAAGAAGGAAGAATAGTGCGAGTCAGGGAAAAGTGATGGAAGAGTATGGGAAGTGGAGGCAGACGGAGAGAGAGGGGTGGTGGGGGGGACCAGACTGAGTGGCAGGGATCCATAAAATGATAGCCCCCCTCAGAGGTGTGAAAGAGGGAGCGCAGAGAGAGGAGGGCATGGGAGCGGGGACTGGAAATTTAGGAAACAAGACGGGAACATTTTGTCCTTGCTGTGATTAAATATCAATGAAGAAGCTGGAAACAGGCTTGTGAACAATGCCAGTTTATTGATGAACAACACGTAGAGTCCACAGCCATGCTAGCAGCTGTGTGAGGCTAAGCTACATACTGCAATCTAAAAACAAATGTTTTGGCTCAAAAAATAAAATAAAATAGAAAGAAATAATGCAACAGTTTGCATCAATCTATTTTGAATTATGACAATTTCTAATAAAGTTCAACCAAAGACCTACACTGAGCTTTTTTCCGTAATAATTGGTAACATAAACATTATTTTTTAAGCTGATTAATTTGTAAAGTAGTTCCATCTGTTTAAAAGGATATTTAAAGTGTACCTAAATACCATAATTGTGAACACAAGTATTTAAACTGACAACAATTTAAAAAATGAAGTTGCTCAACTTAGATTATCTTCAGGTTTTCTAACATGCAGTCTTAACTGTATGAAGCATGCTTATTGAGTGAGAGAGAGACCATGAAATCCTGAACTCAAGGTGGAGAAAAAAATAAGTTGTCAAGCCAATTTCATTAAGTTACAACAATGTCAATGTAGTTCTAAATCAATTAACACTAATATTACACCAATATTAAGTCAGTACAATTAATTAAAATAATGTTTAAAACTTGAAAGGTTTATCAAAATCAGAATTTTCTGTTTTAATTTAATGTAAGTAGCAGAAATAGGTCTCCTGAATAACTTGTGTAACAGACTCACCATGACAGTGCTGACATGCTGATGATTAGCAGGAAGGGTATTGCTCTTTTAAACATACAGAAGTCATTGTCAGGTAAATGTAGGGATAGTTCATACACTGGCAGGTGACAAAAATCAGTTTTTAAACCAGTTGCAGTTTTGTTCAATAAATAAGTTGATGTGACATTTCCACATTAAGAAGTCTAAAAACACTAGACTTATGGAATATATTTTTATTCAAGGCAATGGTTCATTTCCTGTGGCGAATACATCACAAGGTGAAAAAAAAAGAAATGATTCCATACCTCCTCATGAATTCATCAACTATTTGTTATTGTTTTAATGTGAGCGAGACCCTTAGCAACAAACCGTCCATGTTGTCCATTTAATTAAAGTTTGTTGCATTACAAATTCTTCTATTCTTCCTGTGTCACGCTTAAAAATAGAGAGATTGACTAGTAACTGTAACATCTGTACACTGACTCAGTGAAGGCCTATGTTCTAACTGTTATTTGATAATTATTAGTAAATAAAAATACTATAATATCATTGTAAAACAGCACATTTTTAGAATACTATGCTTATTGACACAAAACATCAGCAAGTGAAATTTTATATATTTTAAACATGTACACTCATCCCCTGACCATGTTGCACCTGTCCCCTAGGGTTGGGGTCAGATGCAACAATCTTTCTCCTTTCATTCATGTCATATGAAATAATATTTAAATAGGATGTTAATTAGCAGACAGATTTAAGTTTAATATACAAAGATTTGACTGATCTAGTCCAAATAGTCTCTAAGTAAATGAGGGAAATGCCAAAAATGTTGTAAATGTCCCCAGTCTCCCCTGCTATAATGCTTATAATGTTGTTCACCATCTTAGTTTTGCATCCTAAATAGCAATAAACATTAGGAATGGGCAACACACAACCTTTTTAAATTTGATTACTTATTACTTTTTGTCATAATTTCACCCATACTGATCATTATTTAAATGGATGTGTAATTTGTTAGAATAATGACAGATATTTTTAGAAAAAAAAAAAGATTGGAAAAGCAAATATGAGTACAGTTATATAAAATGTACTTATAAGTGTAAAAAAAAAAAATCTATTTTAAATAAATACTTTGATAAGATGATAAATTAAATTTGATTTGTTCAGCCTCCTTTACTCCTTTCAGGGTGTGTTGTTTTTAAATGCTTGAAGAAGTTACTGGTGTCACTGCTGTGTGGCGCTTTCTTGTCACAAATAGTGCATCTTTTTTATTTTTGTAAAAATGTCAGGGCTGTTTATTGACACAAACATTATACATAAGCACTGAAAGCGTTTGAAAGTAATGCTGCCATCCATGTTTTGTCTTTATATTGTGTTATCAATTATTTTTTAAAGGAATTGCTACCAAGTTTCGCCCATCCTTAAACACACAGCTGAGACGGATGGACGTGTCATCATATTTGCAGGTATTTGATCACAAAACAAATTTACAATTTTAAATTTTGACCTGGTGGTGGTGCTGGAGAAGAAGCCAGCTGTTATTCAGAGGTGGTGAAATTTATCCTGCATGAGGTTTGAATGTGTGTTTCATGGAAAACTATCCACCACTGATGAAATACGTCACAAATAAGACCTTATTATGGTGCCACAGAAAAAGCCCAAATAAGTCCCTAGGTCATCGGTGCAAGCAACTTATTACAGCTCACATTGAAGTTTATTGTAAGGCATCATGCCATGATGATAAATGGTGAAATTTGTGAGTAACATCACTTCTATCCCATGACAAGTGTAACAAACTTCATTCAACCCAAACCCTGATCTTTCGATCTTGTGGGTCTTTTCCATTGTCACTTTTGGCTGCGCAAACCCAAACCATGCCGTGCTAATCTGCATTTCGATTGCAACTTTTAAGGCACTGAGCTGAGATGAGTCACGCCCAAGTTGGACCTTTCTCAGGCCAGAGGGAGCCCGACCCGCCTCCAAGCTGGCTGTGGCGACATCCCGCCTGCCACAGCCAATCCGTGACAACCTCCCCTTGCGTCACTGTTTTTACATTCAGGTATCTGCTTTATTTTACTGTTTCATGTTCACTTCCAGCTTTATAGGAATCATGTTACCACTAATGACAGCATTACATTTCTTGGTTTAACTGCTTCATAATAAAAGCCTTTGAATAACGAAATAACACAGGACTTTCATTGTGAAAAATTTATAGGAAATACATCTTTTCAGCATTATACAGCTGCTTGACTTGAGCTTTATCAAGCTTATCTCAGTCAATCGGTGGACTGACTAAAAGACAGAGACAGACAGAGAGACACTGCCATCATCTCAAGGGCCTCACTGTGAGCATCATGGTTAAAAATGACTAAAGACAGGAGCACAAAAGAGAAGTGCAGTCACACACTGTAGATCTGAAAAGCAAATAGTGAAGGAGAGAGATATGAGACACAATGAACAAAGTAAATGCATGAATGATGAAGTGTGACAGTAGGGAAATCCTGGATGAGCAAGAAAAGCGAAGGATGAAGAGCAGGAACAAGAGAGGGACAGAGAGGCAGAGGAGAAAAAGCGGGGAGCGGAGAGGAGATAGCAGATAGAAGATAGACAGTTGGGGTGAGGGGCAGCAGATCTAAGCGGACCGAGGCTCTGGTGGCTCTTCCTCTCGCTTTCATGGAGAGCCAGGAAAAGAGATTATAGCAGCCCTGTTTTCTCCTGTGGGGGGGGAGGAAGAGAAGGGGGTGGGCGACCATACTCTTCCCCCTCGTTTCCCTCCTCCCCCCCCTCAGACGATGACACTCTCTGGTGGTACCGGCTGGACCCAAACCAGAGCAAATCATATCACTGAGCTCCACTCTGCTATGGGAGGAGTGTGCGCTGCAGTCGTCACGATGACAAATGGTGCAATTTGATATAGATTTTACAAAGGACGGAGGGTTTTTTTTTGTTTGTTTTTTGGAAGTTTACAGCTTTGTAATGCATGACAGCAGCGAGTTTGCTTTTGAAGGTTGTTTTTACGCTCAACACTCGACCACCGGCTCGCGACGGAGCCTTTGTGCTACTTCCTGGGTGCCTCTGAAGAGCTGAGGGAATCAAGAGATTGTGTGTGTCATCCTTCACTGTGTGGTTCACCAAGAGCTTACTGCACTTGAGTAAACACCTTTCTCACATTCCACTTACCCAGCCACCACCACACACACACACACACACACACACAATACACAATACTACACTCTCTTATTTTCTCATACACACAGCACATACAAACAGTGAGTTAATCAGACCTATAAACCCTCCTTGCCGGTAGAAGATAAGCGGTGTGCTGGTAGCCCTGCCCTCCTGAGAGCAGCACTCCTCTAGCGATGCCGTGGAGCTGCCTGATAAGGCAGGGGAGTGTGGGATACCCTAAGAGATCCAGGCACACACACACACACACACACACACACACACACACTCACACACTCACACACTCTGCTCGGCATCAGTTAACCAGGTCCTCTGCAGAGCCAATCACAGGTTCGCAAGGCCTGGGGCTCCACCAATCATCCCTCTCCATCAGGTGTTGTTAATCTCACCGCTCAGCCTGCAGGTGGATGTATTTACTGTGTGTTTGTGTTTAGCAACCAGACTATATCTCATGCTAATGCAATCAAAAAGTGATCAGAGTAGCAGGATCTAGTTTTTTTCTGCCCAACAACAAAATAAAATCTGCTGTGAAGGGACGAAATTCAGAAAATGGCTGTTCCTCCAACCTACAAGATCTATTATCAAAAACCCAATCAATTAAAAAAAAAACCTTTGTTCTCAAGTCAGTAAAAAAAACACTTTATATTTGAAGTAAGTGACTTTAAGTCTAATCCTGCTTAACAGCGTTTTCCTACCTTGATGTACAAAGGGCCGACACACTTTCTCAAGGGTCTTTTGGTAATTAAGGAGCGTTTCTAATCTATACTCGACCTGTATTTCAAAGGCCCTCTGGGGTTCAGTTACTTTCACAGATGAATCAGTCTATACGCTGTGAAATATGGAAACTCTACATTTCAACATCAGAAGTGATTTAAAAAGTCAGGTTGGCAAAGGAGCCTATAGAATGATCTATTTTAATCTGAAAGGCTCAAATTCTCTCCAGAGCTTTCTGAAACAGATGTAGACAGAGTGAGATAAATATATCATTAAATATATAATTGATCCTATAACCAACAAACCATAAAACATATAGAACTAGATTCTAGTTAATGTCCTTATTTGACTCTCTCCAAGTCTTGCATACTGTAAGGTTTAACAGACTTTGACTGTGATTAAAAAACAATCATTTTGTTTTATGAAATTTTACTGTGAGGTTTTGTGTATTTGTTTTTTCTTTAATAATTGTGTCTGTTAAAATAAGCCGATCATGCAGTTCCTGTTGTAAATTTTATAGGCTACAGTTCAAAGCTTTCATTCTCTAGACTTTCCTTTTTTTTTTTTTTTTTCTTTTCATCGTGAGTGTCGTGATGAAGTGACGGGCGGGGCCACCCACCATCCCTCAAATCAATGTTAAATTCTGTAGGACTGCAGTGCAAAGCTGCAACAATTAATTGATTACTTGTTAGCTCTTGAATTAATTGTGAATTATATTAATAATTGAGTAATTGGTTTGAGTAATTTTTTAAAAGAAAAAAGTCAAAATTCTCTGATTCCAGGTTCTTACATGTGAATGTTTTCTGGTTTCTTTAGTCCTCTATGACAGTAAAGTGAGGATGTCATTTCAGTGATCAACATTTTTTAACATTTTATAGACCAAACAACTAATCAATTTAATTAGAAAAGGAAAAAAAGATTGTTACTGAAATGTATTGTGGTCTCTTTTACCTTACTATTTCAGTATGTTACTTCTGCAGTAATGCAAACTTGTTTTGTCCATACTGACCTCATTTTTAAAGGTGATTTGTAACTAAATATGTTTATTTAAGTACTGAACTTTAATGCAATTTTGAGGTACTTTGTGCTTCCATTTCATACTTTTACTTCACTGTATTTTACAGGTAAATATTGTACTTTTACAGTTGTATTTAAAGGTAAAATATTAAAAGAAATATTCAAATGCATGATAATGCATTATTAACCCTCATC
Source organism: Lutjanus erythropterus (assembly GCF_056507025.1). NCBI lineage: Eukaryota > Metazoa > Chordata > Actinopteri > Lutjaniformes > Lutjanidae > Lutjanus > Lutjanus erythropterus. The sequence goes on along the minus strand of NC_139335.1, from coordinate 19,546,155 downwards.
CTAACAATATATTTAACAAGGACTGCTGAGTGGGGTCCTTGGGGACCTCAGAATAAGCTACTGTAAGAAACAACAAAACAAATGTTAACTTATTTCTTCTCACAACATTATTATTTATGTAATTAATGCCACCTGGAAAAACTGATTATTATAATTTTAGGGAAGTTACAGTTAAAGTGAATACTATGTAAAATGAAAATATATTAGGTTTGTTGAAATCTGTGTCTGCTGCATCGGTTTTCTGTCTCCTTCACAAGGCAAAATGCAGGCAGAATTGTGTGATTTTGATTGAGAACTCCAACATATTGTTAGTTTTAAAAATCACTAATTAAATCAGAAATAGAAAACAATGATATGAAGTCATTAGAAACAAACTGACAAGGTCATGAAAAATTTGAATGATAGAATAAAGTGTCTGTGAGATCTAACAGTGAGTGTACCTGTGGACTCTGCAGTTAGCCCAGTTGGTAGGATTAAGGTCATAAGTGATATAGGGACCATCCTGTTGCATAATGAGTACTTTTACTTTTGATACTACAAATACAATTTGCTGCTTCTACTTTTGTATTTTACTCAAGTAAAATTGTGATTCTCTGATTTTTTACAGTGTGGTAATGCTACTTTATCAATACTTCTTTCATCACTACTTATTTTACTTTATCTCTGTTTTTGAAACTAGATTCTTATCCTCTCAATTATCATTATAATAGTCTACAATATCAGGGGAATGTAGAGTCTTTCTAAAAGCAGTTAATGCTCATCATAATAAGACTTGCAATGATTAATGAATATGAACTGATTATTAATCACTAAGTATTTTGATAATCAATTAATGAGTTTGAGTATATTTTCAAGTCAAAATTCTCTGATTCCAGCCTCTTAAATGTGAATATTTTCTGGTTTCTTTACTCCTCTATGACAGTAAACTGAATTACTTTGGGGTGTTGACAAAACAGGACATTTGAGGATGTTGCCTTAGGCTTTGGAAAACATTTTCTGACATTTTATAGTCCAAACAACTAGATGATTAATGGAGAAAATATCAAAAGATTAATCGACAATGAAAATAATTGTTAGTTGTAGCCTTAATCTTAATGCACTGGGTGGTATTTCTTGTTTGCTGTTTAGTTTTTTACTCATTCATATACTCTAGAGACGAGGTGGATCATCTGGTAACAGGATCTCCTAAACTGAGCCTTAACTGGTCAATTTCTCTAACTTCCCATGTTTTAAACTTCATGTCAGGATTAAAGCAGGTCTTTGCAATCAGTCAGTGCAGGCCAGCAGCAGCAGCAGCAGCCTATAGCTACGTACAGGGCTCCAGCTCTCCTCTAACGACCTCCGTGGCTCCTCTTTGGAAGTTGGCGCAGGTCAAATGCGTCTTAATTCAAACCAAAAAGAAATGAGAGAATGGCCGTGAGTCGGGCCGGTTCCACTGGCCGTGCCAAGGTCAGCATTCCTCGACAGGCCGTTGCCTAGTGGAACTTTTGTTTCACAGTTTGTGTAAACCTCCAGGGAGAGACGGTATATATAGGAGCGGGAGAGGAGAGACCAAAAGAATGGGCGCAGGCTGGAGAGAATAAACTGCATGGTGCAGGCAGGATGTATGGAAAGGTACGGACACATTTTAGCCTGTGAGGAGGTCCCGAGACTGGAATCCACTACCAATTTAAAATATAAAGTCACACATCAAGAGCATATAAATCCAGTTGACAGTTTGGTGACCGTTAATAGCCTAATAAAAAGCCTAATTATATCACTGACCGGTGATTGTTCACCTTGTGCCCGTGAATCCGTCGACATAAGCGCGTTAAAGGTTTTGGAGATGCTATTAGACACCATGGCCTAGTTTCGGGTCAGTAATTTAACACTTTGATCCTCATTCAGTCACTGCATCCAATGCGTCTGTTCAAACAAAGATTATTGCTCCGTCAGACACATTTAGTCTAAATTGATCCCAAGTTAAAGCTACTACTAGGAACTTTAATATTTTGTTGCTTTTGGAGGCCCCTTTTGACAAAAGCGGTAGTGTTTACACCATAACACCCCCAAAATATACCGTAAAAAATAAAAGCATCTAAAGGAAAATCTCCTCCTGCTTCATTTTAACTCTCTAACATAGGACTCACTATAACTTTGCCTTGAAAAATGAAAACAGGCTTGTTTCATCTGATTTCACTGAGAATCGGACCGGTGGCAGGCAACAACAATGTAGGAATAGCCAATTATTCTCGCAGGAAGTCTTGTTAAGTTACGTAGGTCATATAGAGGCATCAGTAATAAATTGGGACTGTTTCATAACAAGCAAAGAAACTGATTGTGGTAGCTTTAAAATAAATCCAAGTTTTTCACATGTTTTCAATAAAATAAAGGGAAATCAAAATTTCGAGCATTTAAATATCTCTAAGTAGATGAACCCTTTTACAATGATGCATTTAGGTCCCAAACAGGCCGTTTTTTCCAAGTAAGGTGAGACTCCAATAAATGCAGTTAAAAGGTCAAATATCAGGTCAAATCAAAACTAAAATGAACCAACTGTCTGAGACCAACTGGTATTAAATTCATAGGACGTGTGTATATGTTACACAAGTTTTATTGCGCATTATAATGTTTTTTCTTGCTATACACAACCTAACCAGCCCTCGTGTTGAGATACAAATCGCACGGCAGTTACTATACGATGCAGATGCAGGTTGAATAAGCTACGTATTAATAAAAAAAAAAAAAAATCTGATGTTCATGGTGCAAACACGCTCACAATTTAAAAAAAAAAAAAAAAAGAATAAAACGCACTTTAACAAGGAACTGTGCTCATACAGGCCCAAAGACAATTTATGGTGCAGACTTTCAGTGGCTCTCCTGCAGGCCGCTCGCTTGAAAAGGCCACACACACTTACACACATTAAAATTTCATATAATCGGACCTGTTTTAAAACGCTTCAGTTGAGCACTTACTGAAATCTGATAGAATTTGACCCTTAAATATATTGGCTGTAACTAAAAAGTATAATAAAATCAAATAAATTGAACATTTTAGCAGTTTCTTCTTCCTGCTGCTTTTATAGCCTTTTTACATTCGTTTCAGATCTTTAAAGTCCCCAAAAATATGCATCAATACATTTATCCCCACAATGTTTTTTTTTTTTTACATTTAAATTAATGTATTTTAAGATACAAATTAAAGATTTGAGGCCTAGACTAATTATTTGACCTGTAATTGTTTTTGTGTTTTATTGTGCTCTGTAAACTGTTTTTTTAAAAAAAGAATAGTCGCATATTTTTTTGTTTCTTTTAAATTAATATAAAGAAACGACGATGAAATATAAAATAGAACCTGATTTGTTAAATTAAAAGACTGTGACAACTCTGATATATTTCATTACGACTTGATTGACAACAGACTCACAAAATAAAGTTACTTGCCTGTTAAAAATTCAGGTCATATACTGAATTAAGAAATGCTAAATGGAAAACCTGGAAAATGCATCTGTTTGTCGTTCTGTTGGTAAAATTATTAAGCCATTACAACTTGAAATATTCCTGTTTTCAATCAGTAGATCCCGCTTTAATATTGCAATCTGAATCCGATGTGTTTTATTTTTTACTAACTCTAAATGTACGTGTGATTTTCTTTAAGCTTTATTTTGTCTTCTTGGTGGAGAAATCTGAGGCTCCAGTTATTTAAAACATTTAGAGATTCAAGCTGCTTGTCTCTCTGAAATATCCCATCATGTCTCTCTCTCTGTAAGGACCAACTCTGAGTCCATAAGCCTTTTATTTGTCTGTTTGTAGAGTGATAAAGTTGAACCAATACAGACTAAATTGGTGGCAGGTGGGATCCATTTTGACAGTGCTCATCTTTTTATTGCGTGACGTCTGCAGTTGCGCACTTCCGTGATGCTTCGTTTCCCATAAAAGGTCAAAACCCTACTTTCCTAATTTATTCATGACTAAAGTCTCTTCTTGAAGGTGTGTCTGCTGAAATAGCGTCTCGATATCCACGATAATCTGATATTTATGATGAATAAATATTGTTTCCAGGAGTCATGCACCTGCTCTTTGCAACGTACCTGCCTAAACGCATGACAAAATAAACAGATGGTCACCTGAACAGAAGAAAACAGTTAATAGCTTGACTGATTGTGAGCTCTAAGGCCTGCAGATCAGCTTGAAAGTGGTGTGCGTGAGCAAAATGTGGAAAAATATGGCTAATACAAAGGTGTTGCACATGTCTAAAATAAAGTTGAACACATTAACTCCTGAAATTTATATTATTCCCCCCACAACCATGACATAATATTCTATATATCTGTTAAGTAGGATAAGTTACCACGAGAGTTAATTAAATCAACCCTTGGTTGCACAACTTTTACACACCTAAGATCAATATAACCTCTTTAAAAATAAAATACCATTTAAAAAATGTTTTTGTTGTTGAGAGGTTAGATGTCACATTTTTACCAACCTTTTAACGGATTTAGACTAAATGTAAACTTGGCAGATCGATGTTTACAGCGTGTATTTCGCACGTTGAGAAAAAAATATTTGGGTTTATGATAACCTGCCGCGGCGGCTGCTTCCCCCACCGCTCCCTAACCTCCGCTCCGCTCCCTCCCGCCCTCTCTGTCGGCCCCGAGCTGCCCCTACACTTTTGCCGGTGAGAGCTACTAATCCCCTGCGTCCATGGTTTACTCTGAGCCCGTATTTAATTCCTCTAAACCCCCAGCTGCCGCCCTGGTTACTCACTGAACACGACAGACTGTGAACCGCTCTGGTTATTAATAATTCACCAGCCCTCCGCTCCGCTTCTCCGGCCGCGGCCGCAGGACAGGACAGGACAGGACAGGACACCGTCCACACGTCCTCACTGGTGCGTGTGTGCGTGCAGCCACGCTGTGTTTTCACTTCGAGCGTTTGTTTACTTAATTTTGGCGGCTCGGTGTCTCACGCAGGCACATTTCATCTCCTTGTTAACTGTGTTCAGCCTGTAGGCAGTCCCGGCTGGCATTGCCCACCACCAAGTCCCGCTCGTCTCATCAAGCCTGATGTCGCGCTGCCACATGGTGAGTTTGGTTTCAGACGCCGCTCTCTCCTCCGCAACTTTCTCCGGTCACTGAGGAGCAGGAGTGAGGAGTCGGACCTCCACGTTTTTTTTTACATCAGCGGAAAGCCGGAGAGGAGCATGCACAAGCGAAAGTGCGCGGCGGCGTCCCCTCTGCAGGAGCAACAGCTGATCTGGTGAGCGCGTAAGCAGAGAGTGCAAGCTACTTACTGTCGGTGCACAGCCAGACTCCTGCTCTGCCACTCGGGCTCACACGGTGACTGTGTCGGTGGCGCAGAGCGCGGCCACTCGGTGGACATTACGGTACCGGACAGACAGACTGGAGAGAGAGAGAGGACGGTTTTCATGGAAATACCACGAGTTTAAAGCGATAAACACCTTGCGTGAAGAAATCGGGGAGCAGACGACTTGGATTATACGGCACTGTCCTCCTTTGCCTTGACTAAGAAGAGTTGACTAAAAATTAGGAAAAAAAAAATGTTTACCGGGCAGCAGGCCGTGTATTAGGGCTCTTTTGCTTCCGGTATAAGGCCCAGCAGAAGAAGAAACCGAGCACTTTTCTCTCCCACACACTTTTTTTTGGAAGCCGAACTTTTCAGAGTGGAAAATGGGTCTTTGAGAGTGTTGGCACATTTCCCTGCACCACAATGGTACGTGCTATGTAAACCAATAATTTGCTCATTTATGCAGTCAGATTCATTGTAGTTGTTCATAGATTTAATGATACACAGAGAGAAGTTGAAAGTAAAGTTTAGTGGGCTGAGTTACCCACTTATAATTCTTGTGTGTGTTACTATTTACTTTAATGGGTAACAGTCACTAAAGAGTGTGCCAAGTCCTTCCACCTACCTGTGTGTGTTAGCTGTCACAGTTCCACTCATTATGGTGGTTATTTTTTTAAACTAGGAGAGTCTGCCTTGTTAGAATATTGCATGATTTAAAATGATGTTACTGTTAGGGAAACGTAATGCACCTTGTTTTAAGTTAACAACATGTTGCCAGAATGTCTTTCCAACCTCCTGTCCAAATCAGTGTCCAGCCCTCTCAGTTCACCGCCCGATGCCCACCGCCTTCTGCCGTTTGTGACTCCTCTCATTGCAGTGGTCTCTGATGCGGGCCTGTCTGTAGACTATTTATAGCCACATATGATAACGCACTATCGCATGTCATACAGTGTAAGTAGCTAATCAAGAGGCGTTATAGGTGACATGGTGGCATGTGTGGAGCTCCCACAGCCCGAGTCCCACCTAAAAGCACAGTTAAAGAGAGTTTGGAAATTTGGCCATGAGTGGATGGAACTTTTTTTGCGCCAACATTCAATTATGTGCCTATTTGATTTGTGCGTAATTACGCACAGCGGTTTAGACCAATTCCTGCTTTACGCAGGTGATTTATATGTGCAATTCAGAGAAATCCTGTGACATCACAAAGAAAATGTTTGTAAAGCTTGAACTCACTTTTAGCATTCTTTTAGGATACAACATTTCTGGTTTTATTTGAGGTTTCTTTATAATATGTAGGCCTATTTGAAAAAAAAAACAAAAAACTCTTGTTTTATCCCCATTTGACCCTAAGAGGATATGTCTTTAAATAGTCAAATGCATTTCCTGTGAGGTTGAGAAAACATGCATTTGAATGTAGTGCTCATACATTTTAAAATAAGTCATGAAAAGTCTGTTTTATACAGAATTCTTATATATAGCTTATACATCCTTGACCCCTTAGATATTCTCCTTTTGGCATGAAATGAGTCAACTCAGGCAATAGTTAGGGGAACCTCCCACATACAACCTTGAAGCTGCTTAGATACCAGGAAGGGGATCTTATTTGCACATGAATATGGAAGATTATTAGTATGAATAATTATTTGTTTACGAGCATCCTAGCTGACATGGCAGCTGCCCAAGAAGCTCATCAGTAAAAATGATACAGAATTCAGGACAGGCCTCACATGGGATTATCTCGACTTGTTATTCTCCTACTTATAGCAGCAACACACCTCTTTTTTTTTTTTTAAGGAAATATATTGTGAATTGCTGCCAAATATTTCAGTTGCATGTTAGTTTAGTCAGAGTGCACTGGAGGCATCTGTCAATCAGTGTCAGGATTTCATTACTTTCCCCCCGAGGCTGATGCTCTGTGTCTGACACACACATACACACTTAAACTCCACTTTTCTTTAGAGATGATCTGTATCAGGTTATTGATTTTTCCAGATATGTTGGATAAAGGGTTGGGCTATATATCGATATTTTATCTACTTTGTGATATGAGACATCATCTCCGATTTTAGGTGTCATATCATCATATGGCGTAAGTTTAGGCTTTTTTCTTGTTGTAAAACCTACATTTCAGTATCCACATTACTCATGATTATTTATCAAAAATCTCATTGTGTTAATATTCTGTGAAAGCACCAATAGTCATAGTTTGTTCATAAACATTGATACAGGTATTTGCTTAAAAATATTGTTACATTTGATTTTGTCCATGTCACCTAGCCCTAACAGTATGTTATTTTAGAGAGACATGTATGTCGAGATATAGCCAGAACAGCCTAAAAATATTGAGATACTATGAGCCATATCTAGTTGGAAAGTAAAAAGGAAATATGACCCATCCTCATGAAACTGTAAACAAGTCACATGTTTGGTTCCAAATGATAGTTTATATAGATATTACACCTCTATAATAAGCAATATCAGTCATGTGCATTAAAAGTCTCAGCTGCTCTCTCATTGTCGGCATATGTGTGATGTGCAGTATAGGAGCATAAAAAACAAATACAGTAATCATGGAGTGTAAATAGCTGTGTAAATAGTTGGGGTAATTGTATCACACACTGAGTGAATGTGTGTGTGTGTGTGTGTGTGTGTGTGTGTGTGTGTGTGTGTGTGTGAGAGCAGCCCGCCTCATGATGATCAGACAAGCGGTTTTCCAGTCTTGTGTGATCTCCTTCTTGGCTGTTGCTGCCAGTGATGTCATCCCTCACTGTATACAGAATATTATGCTATTATGTTTGTCCTGGCCTCGACTCTTCCCTGGAAAAATAAATAAGGCTTCGAGCAGGCTATGATAGCTTATGTGGCGTGTAAGCTTTTGCCGTAGTTTGAAGATGGAAACTCTGATAATGCGCTCAAACAGCGTAAATATTAGGAGAGTGAGCTCAGATGGGTTTGTCAGGTTGATTAGTTTTTAAGCTGCTGTAACTGTTGTAGTAGGGTTTAGCAGAGTGGCTAGCGAGGTCACAACGCGAGACGTAATCTTGTGACACGTTCTTTGACGTGACATTCATGTTGCACTTAATTCATCAAAAGAAAAAGAAAGAAGAGTTACCTGTGACAGTAAAAGAGTCATGGATCTAAATTGTTTAAAAGTATCTTTTTAAAATCCAAGCAACTGTAAGAAGCAGAAGAACAAAACCTTCATGGGGCACTCTAGTGAATTATTTTTTTCTTGTATAAAATTAGGGGACTTATGAGAGTGAGATTTTTAAAAAGAATGGTCAAAATTGACGCAGCAGAAGCTGAGATATCAGAGGTATCCTGACTTTCAGCCACTCTGACGTGTCAAGCTTCACAAAAGCGAGATACTACAATTCCCATAATGCAACTTGGCAGCATTGTTCATTAAACCTTCTCTGGCTGTTGAGTAGCCTCATCTTTCACACTCCATATCCCCAGTTTGTAACCCAGATTTTTCAACAACTGCTGACATAGAGGACTAAAAAACCCTGAAAATATTCACATCTGAGAGGCTGAAAAAAAAAAGACTCAAAACAATTACTCGGTTATCAAAATAGTTGTTTAATTTGATAGAGGACAACTAATTGACTGATAATTGCAGCTCTACTCTCCATGGTGGATAAATTTACCTATATGTGTAACAACAGTGTAGTGTCCTTTTAATTTTCAGATTAAAGAGCATAGGGTGTCTATAATGACTATTTTTTAATCATAATGAGTACACCCGAAAACAAAGACAAACACTGGTGATTTCAAAGGTACAGGCCTACAAAAACATTTAAGTATATTGGCAGCTAAATACTCGTCTGGTTTTTATTTGTCGATATTACAGGCCAGCCCTCTTCGGGGTCACATTTGTAAAACTCGAAGGGCACTCAAGGAGGGCTGACCTCCGCCAAGGCTGATAGTGTAGTCTTCTAACAAAATGTGGTTTATCCTAGCCCACAATAACCTTTTATTTTGGTTGGAAAAAATGATTATTTAGACACTGCTCTCTTCTTAAAAACCTGCTGCACTTGTTTGTACAATGATGTTTGAGGTATGTTAGTAGTTTTGACATACTGTTCATTTTAATTACAGTAGGTTCCCACATGTGCAACAAGCTAGCAAGATAAGATAAGATAAGATAGAACTTAATTGATCCTGAAGGAAATTCTTGTGCCAGATTGCTCCAAAAATTACAGTAACATGATAATATCAACAACAGAGTTTTAAATATGAAGTGAATAATAAAATATAAATTGTATAAGGAGTAAATGTAATACATCAGGGCCTAATAGAATAACAATAGAAGTAAGATAAGTTAAGTGAGATAAAATAGAAAGAAAGTAATATTGGCAGTGATACTTAGAAGTAATAAAAAGTTATTTTGCACCAGATAATGAACGTAAAAATTGCACGATATTAAACATAATATTAGAGATGATAAAGATAATGAAAAGCTATATCGAACATGATGATGATTAACATCTGTGTTAAAACTAAGCTATCATGCAGTGTTAACAAAAGTGAAAAATAATTTGTGCACCTGCCCTGTGATTTGGATCTGCTCTATAATTTTCTTCAAAAATGTTCTCCCTCAGCACAGGCTTCACCCTTCCACGGAGTTTCATGAAAGTCTGGCCGGTAGTTTTACCATAATCCTGCACACAAAGACACAAACAAACAAACAAACTGAACTGAAAACATAACCTTCTTGGTGGCGGTAATAAAGTATTATAACACTAAGTCTATTTTTACATGCATGTCAATTAAAACAGACCTTACCACAGGTGCACAAAGCTGTTTTTGTTCATGTTAACTCTTGTTTTGGAGCATTTACTCCTCGAAAATATCAAATGTACTGTGATTAACTTAGTAGAGAGCACTTTGAACCAGGTGTAAGAAGCAGGGTGTCTTTTACTGCCTGCCTTTATGACTTTAAGTGAGTTTAGTTTTATAGTTTTATTTGTAATCTTGAAATAAAACAGAGGTATGAGGATTATTTGAGGTAAAATGGCAGATGAAATTGGATCGTTTTTGCTTTGTAAACACTACGATATGTCCGACAACACCGACAGATTTCGTAAAACTTATTTTAACAAGAATTCTTTGGATGTGGCTATGTTTTTTTTGCAGTGTAAAGGATGTCTTACTTTGTCTCATCAAGCTCAGGCTGATCACATAACACTCCTAACTCTTCCATCTCATTTCTAACCCTGCCTCAATTACTTTATCAAGACTTAACCCTCACATTAATTGGTTTCACAAGACACCCCAGACTGCACACCAGCTGTGTAACCGAGTAATTTGAATCTACTTAATTTGGGAAGGTGTTGGTATCTTCTGCCTTCCGAGTTTAATTTGGAAAAAAAAAAATCACAACAACAATACATGTATTTTCTCTCTTCACTCTCCTCTTTAGGGCCTTAATGAGGAATTAGAGCCAATAGCATTATTCATTAAACAGAGCTTGCCAGCTATTTATCACTGTAACAATATTAGCATATTTGTTTAAATTTTCAACACTTTTTTTAGCATTCGTAACCAGGTTTAGCATTTTTAATAATCTGGCATCGAATGCATCGTACCAAATTGAATGCTGAAAAAGAACCAGTGGCAAGCCCCAGAAACATACTAAAAATCCTTTATAAACACACACACACACGCACACACACACACACACACATGCGCGCACACTCCTCTAATTACCGCCTCCCCTGCTCCCTGTCTCATTCCTCACCTCCTGAGATGCAGGTGTAAAATATCACATTTTTCCAGCATTTCTCCCTGAGGTGGCGCTGGCTTGGACTCACACAACGTAAAAATTTCCCCTTTCATATCCCCCCACACATTTTTTTCTACAAACAAGTTCCCCCTCCCATCCCTCCCTCTCTTTGATGTGCTTGCCACATCTGCACAGGTTTGTTAGCTTGTTACCAGGTGAAGAATGAGGATACAATTAAGGCTGAATGAAGTGGGACTGGGTAGGATGTCGGTTGTGTTTTGCAGTAGAAGAGCAGCCTCTGATGCTCCAGAAAACTGTTGAGCTCAAATGCTGCAAATGATTAGGATGGTACAGTGGAAGGAGGAAGGATCAGAAGGTTGTTAATCAGTGATTGTGAGGATACCTGCCTCTTGTGGATTGTTGTGTATCCATAAATATGGAAACCCAGGTGGTTTCTGTGCTGGTGTGTGTCTGTGTATGATCAAGAGAATGAGAGAGTCAGGGGAGGTGGGCCATATGTATATGTGCTCTGTTAAATCCAATGCCATGAAAGACAGCCAACTTATAGGCACAAAAACAATGTATAGACTCAAAAATATAATCACATCAAGTCGTCACTTATAACCCACTAGACGTGTGTGATGGCCATGTCTGCAGAGATCCTGCCCTCCGCCTATATTTCTTATTATTTTGCTCTGCTCGCGAAGCTTTACCAACCCCAAATTTTGGCACAAACAATAAACTATATTTCTTGCGTGTTTGCAAACAGCTTGGACATGTCCTATTGTTTCTACCTTTAATCACTCCCCTTCAGATGTGACTTACTGTGTGTACAGAGAAGAGGAGAGAGCAGGCAGAGTGCAACTGAGGTACTGAGATCAAGATTCATGTTGACACGCCGTATTGTCTTAACATGTCTGTGAAAGTGCACCGGTCGATTGAGTAAGTTTAACAACCTACAGTGTTTAGAAAATATCTTAACCCTTTCCCATGTTTGCTTTATTTCTATGAGTGAGCTTAGCCTTGCTTAGCATAAAGAGTGGAAATGGGGGGGATATAACGATCCAATATAATCGATGCAAAGTGAAAATATTGATCTGTATCATCATCTTTAAGATACACCTTTATTTTGAAATTCCCATGACATGTCTGTGTCACAAACGTCTGGAGAAGTTCAGTCATAAATTGTCAGATTATAATTTAGTTGCTTTTTGTGAGTTGACAGCAATGTAACTGAATGTGCTAATTCCAGAGGCAAACATCTGGCTCTTAAGCTGCTAAATGCTCCACTGTACTCAGCAGCTACTTGCTAACTTTGTCTGATGTTTGTTTGCCTGTTTCAATTTAATTAGAGTTCAAATTAAGGCTGAATGTTCACCGTATGAGTACTGTTTATGAGCTGTAACAAATGATAATAGTAATAATAATAATAATAATATCAATAATCTTTTAGAACGACTAGATGTTTATAATGGTTAAACTGAACAGTATGTTAATGGCTGGCAGGCAGCAAAACAGGCAGTCGCTGAACTCTGACTCTGGTGTGTATTTTCAGGTTTTGTTTTCAGGATAACAGGCTTAACTTTACATTGACAGACAACTAATAGCTATAAACAGCTGATCAACTAACAGTGGAGGACTCGTCGTCACTTGTCAGTGTCAAAGTGTAATGTTAGGAGGCGCAGGGAAACAACTTGCTTTAATCATAGAACATATATTAAGTACAAATCCAACCTATTCAACTCACTATTTGGACTGTGTGTGCCATTGTTACATATTGGTTCTATAAGACATCATACACAAATAATATGGAGACTTGAACTGGTGCATCGACTAAGAAAACCAAAGTTCTCTCCTGTTCCTTGGCCACTTTGTGATGGTTTGCAGTCATACAGACATTTTCTTCTCTCTCTACCGATAAAATCTGACAGCCATTTCAGTGTTGTATTACACTCCATCTCAGTCACCAAAAAAGTCAACATCCTATACATCAAATGATTTCTAGACCTTTTCAAGTGTTAATTACACGAGGCTCTGCATCTATTCTAGCTCTAGGCCGGCCATATGGATTAGGCATATGCTGCATATATATAGAAAAACACATATATATAATTGATACCATGCTCCATAAAAAGGGGGAAAAAGGGGCCAGTGCTGCAGGGAGCTACATCAAACAATCAGTCTCAAACAAACGATGCCCGTCTCTGAGGGCTGGAGATGGAGAGAGGTAGAGAGATATGACGGATAGATGCTTCATTCATGAACTGACCCATGTTTTTATCCTTTCATTTATCATTGTTTAGCCGTCTTGAGCCTGAACTCCATTATCTGTGCAGCACAAATCATTTTTCAGCTTAAAATGACTAAAACCTGTCAGAAAGCGGCAACCAGAAGAAGTACCAGCGCGACTTGTTCTGTGCTACTCTGTGATTATCAACAGAGTAAAATATATCCTTCAGCTGGTCCGGGCAGTTTAAGAGCTTAACAGAAAGCCCAGGCAGCTTGACAAGGGCACCATTTAGTGGGACAAATGGTTTCAAATGGTTTCCCTCCAGTGTTTCCCCACATATTAATGATGACAGGCCAGAGGTTGGATGCTGAGGCTGAACGCCGCGAGTTGTGTTTTCTTAGTCACTTGGATGACTTGAATTCCAACTTTGTTTAACCGAGTGAACGCTTCACGTGGCCCTCGCTAAACTTACTGCAAGTCAGAATGGATATTCTAAACAAAACCCGTGTTAATCTTATGTTAATCAATACGGCTCGCCTTGCTAGACCTTTCGCCTCAGCGATGGGGTGAAATCACACACACACAGATGCCCTTCCTGTGTTACAGTAAAAAGGGAAAGGGAAAAGACTCGAGCTGTAACCTCTCATTCTGAAGGATATGAATAGCCTGTGTCTCCAGCCGCAGCTTGGTTAGCCCAAGTCTGGGACTTATTATAGCGCTGTGTGTTTATGCATGTGTCTGCGCATGTATTTGCTCAAGTGCAATCCCGTGTCACTGTGTGCGTGTGTGTATTTGTGTGCATATGTAAATGCTTAAGTAACCTAATGTCTGTTTGAATTCCCTAAAAAATTGTTTACCACACATGCCAATTTAAATAGTATAACTTTACATTTTGTTACTGGCTACAAGCAATGTTTGTTCCTGTTTTGGGTCCGTGTTTGTTTCTGCTTACGGTATGTTGAGATATGAGAACGTAAAAGTTCTGGAAAATAGGATTATTTCCCCTCTTTGCCTCTTATCCAGCAACTGAACTTAAAGCTCCTGGTTTCATTGTGAGAAAAAACTTCCTTCCCTTAACTCGCGGAACCAGAGTTATTTTTAATAACCTTGCCGTTTTTAGCCCTCGCCTAACAGGTTTAGTTGATTTCCAAAACAGACATTCAAATTTAGCCTGGCAAAAACCAATTTGTACCATTTTGGACTTAAAAGTAATAGCCACGGGGCTAGCTAACCAGGCAGAACCTCCATCCCTGATCCAGATCCTCAGTCTGTGGTTCCCCTCCCATCCGTGTTGTCTGGCCCGGCTGCTTCAATTGACAGCAGAACTGCAATGGATGCTCATTCAGAGCCCAAGTCTTTGCTGGCGCATCCCACAGCATACAAATGAACTGCGCTGAATAGAAACAAATACTCAGAATAAATACTTTAGCTGCATCTATCAGTGAATGCAATGTCGGGCCTGTTGTGCAGCCAAGGGCTTGTGTGTATATATGTGTGTGCATGTGTTTATGTGGGCGGACGTATGTATGTGCGAGTCTGTGTCAAATGTGTGTAGTATGTGACTGCGCGGCGTGTGTGTGAATGATTTGTGCTGAATCAGTGCACGCACTGACTGAAAAGTGACCATGCAGGTGAAACAGCAGGGACAGGAAATGCCATTGTGTTGGTGTATTGTGTGCGGGTAACGGCAGCTAAACACTTTGCTCCCCCATTCAAGTGGTGGTGACTGGCAGGGCCGGGCCTCAGGCCTGCACAGCATATGGGTTCAGACAGACAGCACACACAAGTGTTGGGAATGTAAAGATGAAAGACGTTTCTCTTGTAGGTATCTTGGTGGTGGGACTTGAGGATCATTAAATAGATAGTTTGGGTTATTTGAAGTAGGGTTGCATGAGGTACTTATCAATAGTCTGTGTATTACCTGCAGTAGATGCTGGTCGACATGCTGACAAGAGTAGCAGTATGGAAGCTAAACTGACGGGAAACAGTCGTTATATAAGCCAAATATCGCTCACTCAACCAAACCCCGTTGGTGAAATTGGTAGTTTTATCTCACAGAGCATGAGAGTTGCTGGTCTATCACTGCCTCGATTGGTTAGTTTGTTTGTGACATTGTGTGACTTTGGTGTTTTGAAAGGATAGTTTGGATACACTGAAGTCATACAATCATACAAACAAACTAACCCATTCAGGCAACGTTAGACAACTTTTGCGAATTCTGTTTTGTGAGGTAAAATGACTGATTTCACCAATGGAGTCTGGCTGAGCGATGGACAGTGATATTTGGCTTATACAACAGCAGCTTCCTGTCCACAAAGGCTGTCTGACAGCAAGATAAAACTGAGAAAATACTGTAAATATAGCATACACTTACACCAATGTTGATTTTCTTTTTTTAAAGGAGGACTTTGGTTAGGTGGCTAAAATACATTTTGTTGCCCACCCTGTCCTCAGTAGCACATTGCTTAGCTTCTAGCTGCTACTCTTTCTGCTTCTCCAAACTGAGGTCGTGTTGACCGTCTACTGCGAGTAATACAGACTCTCAGTATGTACCTCATACAACCCCACTTAAAAAAGATAAGAGCTATCCATTTAATAAATAGGCCAGTGCAAGAAGATGATTCCACATTTAGAGCTTTTCAGGCAGCTTTTTATGTGTGTTTTGACATTTCCTGAACATAAAGACAGTGTCAACTAATTATTAAATGACTGTTGTGTTACATTTCAGGCAACCGAAACCTTTCTGTTGAACGAAGAACCCTCCAGAGGTCCTGGGATGCCTGAATGCTTTGTAGTATCAGATTCATACAGGGTATGCATCTATTATTATTATTATTATTATTATTATTATTATTTTTATTATTATTATTATTACATGTGTTGGTATTAAATGTGTTATTTAAGTCATTACTCATTACTCTGACTGACAGTCTGTTTTCATGCTCTTGGTAATTGCACTGCAATCATAATGTCATTCACAGCTCCCTCTACTCAGCTGCAAACCATTACAATCATTATTTCCACACGCACATTTAAGAAAAAAGGGGGCCTTCGCAACTCCACCGAAGCACCCTCCTCGCCTCATGGGAGTGAAAATGATGACGATAATGTGCAGCATGCCTAGTTGTATAAAAACCAAAGGAATAGAAAGTTTAAAGAAAAGTGAGCAGCTTTTCTAAAAAAAAAAAAAAAAAAAAAAAAAGGCAAGGAAAAAAATGAAAATCCACCCAGCGAGCGCAGTGGATTTACAACGATCGACGTGATATAAAATGGTAATAAAAACAGAGGAGTGGGGATGGGGAGAGTGGTGTGGGGGTGAGGGGGTCTGTGGATGACTGAAAATGTGATTGTTAATGAGGTGGGAGCCAGTTTTCTAGGCTACAGTCTTTGTTTCCCAGAGTTAAGACTTACGCCAAGTCTCCCGGAGAATCTGGGTTGCTACAGTGTATCGTGTGTCTCGGGGTACAGAAATGAACCATTATGGCTGTAATTGAGTAGCACGGCTGCTAGAGGAGAGTTTTGGAGAGGGGGAGGAGCGTCAGTGGAGCTGTATTGGATTCCAGGGGCAGCGAGTTCAAGAACATCCACAGGAGGGTGTCCACCTCCAACTTCTCACCAGGAGGTCTGCTGTTGTGGCTTAGTCTTGTATGAAGTGCATCACGGCTCCCTTCTTTCTCTGTCTTTATGTGCGCGTGTGTGTGTGTCTGTGTGTATGTTCTTGGCTCTCATGCAGGGTTCTTCCTTTTTCAAGTGCAGTCACTTTCAAAAAAGTATTTTACGACTGATTGAAGATATACATTTCTAGTGTTTATTTTTTTCAAACTGCAAAAAACATGAGTTCTTCTAGCTTGAAGTCTTTTGACTTTAATTGATGAGTTGAATGAAAGTACTACACAGATTTCAATCAACTCATTAAATTCCCAACATGCAACTTTTCAGGAAAGAGAAATCAAATTTGTTAGTAATGTTCTTCAGTGTGATTGAATGGTTGTTGGTTAAACTTAATATCTTAAGCTAAGTGAATATGTTTTCTCAAGTACAACGGAATTGGTTTTAATTTTATTTGACTAGACAAGTTTATTTGATCTCAATCACTACAAAATTAGCTCAGCTTGTCTTTTCACATTCAGTCAACCTAAAATTTTAAGGCAGCCTAGACACTAACTTTAAATTAAAGCAAATAATTTATTTTACAGTGCAGTTTTGGAAGCGATACGATTCTAAATGATGTTTTGCAGAGCCATTGTTCAGTTCTTTGAGCCCCAAACTTTTTGTACAGTGACCCTTTTAAAAGAATAAATTCCTACTTGTGTGTGGCTGTAGTGTGAATATAAGTAATAAGCAGGATTTAAAGAGGCCAGTATTTCACAATATAAAAAAACTCCATCTTTATACAGTCATGTCTTTAATTGAATCTTTAAAAACACATTTTCTTAAAATAAGTGAAAAAAGCTGAGAGTTTCGATCTGTTTCCAGTCAGAAATCCAGCGTCTGTGTCTTGAAACAAGACAGAATAAGACAGGTCACTGTTCCAGAATAAAGAAACATGAAGTGTGATTTTAGAAAATACTCAAAATTTGGAGAAAAGGAAGAATCCCACACACTGTGCCATCACTTGTTCTCACTTTATGGATGCCTTTTCAGTCTTGGTCTTCAGATCCTCACCAGGCAACGTTAGACAAACACCATACATGTTGTCTACTATAGGGTGTCAAACTCAGTTTCGTCCCAGACCACATCAGCATTAAAGGGCCAGTTGTAAGATTAGACAAAGATTAGATTAATTAAAGATGAGATAAACTGTATCTACTTGTTATCACTGCCTCTGCATTCAAATATTACTCGTTTTAGTAATAATTTAATAATCAGCCCCCACAAAAAATGCATACAGCAGAGAGCGACAGTAATATTTCTGAAGCTTGGTGGGAGCACAGGTTTGTTCTGTGGCATTGGTTGCGTATAATAGCTACCAAAACCAGCTATATCTGCTTGGCTAAGCACGATACTGTGACACAAAAGAGCCAAAATGAGTTTGTGTGTGACGAATCAGGCCGCATGTGCACACACACTTGGATTCTCATAAACACAATAAATAAAATATATCTGAACGCAAATTATATCACAGCTACAAAAGACATTCCCCAGTCTTAAATACTGCCCTCATTTCCCAGCATGCTTGGTGCTGGATTGCGTAGTTTGTTAAGTTTGCTGTTACTTTTTTGTTAGTGTTTGTGCCTGTTGGGAACACGGCGGTTTAAGTTAGTAATTGTCATTTTTGTGCTGGTTTGTAGTTTTAACTATTAGTGAGGTGGCTACGTTTACGTTTCTGCTTCTATTTTTGAATGCGTCCATATTGAATGTCATTAAGGGGCTGATGTCGCTGACAGCTGCTGGCCACAATATTGTTTTTATTCTCAACAACTGTCTGTGGACCCCCAGAAATTTTCTTGCAGCCCCATTGGGGATGCCGACACCCAGATTGAGAATCACTGTACTAAAACACACTTTGATAATCAGATGATTTCTTCAGCCACAGTGAAACTGGCTTTCAGTGCCGCATCACTATCGCAGTCATTTTTGCAAACATATTCTGTTGAGAATGCAGGCTGCCCTTTTAATTCTTGCACTACTTTTTTCCTTTTCTTGGTGGCTAACGTTAGCATTATCAGCTCAGTGTTGAGCCCTAAGTGCTGCATACATGTTGTATATATCTTATTCCTTTTTGACACTGCCACTCGTGGATGGAGGCAGGTCTCCATTCATTCCTATGAGAGCTGCTCACTTACACATGAAGCCAGCTTTGGTGTTGAAGCTGCCGCATATGCTTCTGCATTGTGCAGCCCATCGGGCAAATACAGTACCAGGCCAGATTCGGCCCGCAGGCCTGGAGTATAACACATGCAGCCCTCAAGAGGGGTGAAGTCCCTCCCCTTCCAGTGTGCCCCATGGGACCTTACATCAGAAAAAATATGAATGCAGTGAAGAGTGAGAGACATATAATGTTTGGTTCTGTTTGAACCGTGTCATGAATACATGTCAAGAAAGTCGCATCTTGCGGTAGGTTTGTCGTAGTTTATTTTAATGTGACACCACTCAGAGAACTACATCTCTCGTCTTGCACAATATATGTCATCAACACCAACGTCACTGTCCTTACAATCACACTGTTACTGCGTGACTACATCCCAGTACAAAAACACACATTGTAGCTTCAGCAGCTGACGAGAGAGAAAGTCATGGCATCACTTACGTGGCAGTTGGATGTGTAGTCTCATACTTCAACAAGTTTTTTGATAAATATAATATAAATGTATCTTTTACAATGACACACATCATATGTGTAATTCATGGCACAATTTAAATGTAATAATAAAAAAAAGTTTTATCTCTCACCACTGCCTACTGTTCATAATTTTTCTTAAGTTAGGTTCCATTGTGGGCCACTGCAGGGGGAGGGACTTTGGCTCTCTATTAAGGTCAATGAGCTCTTTAAATATAAAATAAACATGATACTGAGTTCTTTCAATTGCAAACAGACATTGTGAATTTACTAGTATTATCGAAAGAAGGATCACATCACAAAATGCTTCATCTGTCCCATTTAGCATTTTTTAAGGCACCTTTAGTCTTCAAAAGGTAGAAAAATACACTGAAGTCAGTATAAAAATGGAAAGAAAAGTCACAATACTTAAAAATCATTCACCAATGAGGAAAAAACAAGAAGCTGTGACCAGAAAACACTTTCAAGTAATTGTTTCACACTGGAAAAGAGCATAAGAACATAAGACTTTAAATACTCAAATTACATGTCTTGGTGAGAAGGAGCCTTTTGTAGTGACCTGTCTAATTCACTTTGTCTTGACCCCTGAGGGTGGGAAGCACTTCTTTAATTCCTGCATGTGTACCGCATGTAAACTGTGGCGCACTACAGCTGACATCTGCTGAGCTCAACAGCATAACCACACTTTTGCTTATCTCCCATGTGCTGTGTCTCCTCTTACAGCAGACAGACAGACAGGTGTGGTATCATCACTGGCTGTGATCGTTTGCAAGCAAACTTGTGGTTACTGTCATCCTTGAACAACCTGTTCCCCTGAAGACGTCCTCACGGGAATAAATTACACATCAGTTTCTCTGATTGTTTCTTAGTGAGCGCCTTGGCTTTTCTTTAAATACAACTTGTGCTACATCTCCATCTCTGAGCTGATGGGTGAAGTCATTACAGCGCCGGCCACTCTGGAGCAGTGGTAAATATGTATATTCGAAGCGTGTGAAAAAGCAGAGCCGCAGCAGACCCACCAACCATAGCATATGGCTCTACCATGTGTTACTTAATGAGAGATTTACTCACACAGACCACTAAATGTGTGGCTCATTTAAGGAGCCTCGGCAGAGGAGTGTTTGCGTGTGTTGCATGCAAGTCGACTCTATAAAGAGGGGGGGTTTGATCCCCATCTAACCGCTCGCTGTAACCTTTTGCACTTGTGGTGCTTTTAATGACTCCACTGCAGAAAAGTAGAAAAAGAGAGAATATCCTTTAAACGAAGCAGGCAGAGCTTATGAACAGAGGTGGGAAGTACCTAAGTACAAATACTTTATTATTGTACTTAAGCAGAGTTTTCAGGTATCTGTGCTTTACTTGAGTATTTATTTTCTGAAACTTTGTATTTTTAACACAAATCGCTGTCATTTCTACTTCTTAGATTTTCAAAACAGGCTTGTTACTTTACTTTTAATGCATTTGAGCAGAATTGTTGATTATTTTTTATTTTATATCAACGCGCGCCTCCTCCCAACACCAAGACTGATTTATTTATTCAACCTAAATGGATGAGACGTTAACACATAAGACATTAACACATAGAAAAGATGATTCCATGGTGCATCCATCAGTCAATGCATATCACACACGACAGACATAACAAGTCAAAAATGATGTAAGAAGACAAACAATGTCAAATATGTAACAAGAAAGCTGTACATGAAGCAACAACACGAAAACTACATTAAAGATGTAGCAAGACAAATGTAATGTAAAAAGACAAAAACACAGTAAAGAACTTAAGACAAAAACAACATAGCGAGACGATTGATGACAACAACGAACAAAAATGTCAAAAATGTAACAAGATGTAGCGAGACAAAAATGATGGAAATGACGCAACAAGACAAAAACGACATAACAAGATGAAAACAATGTAAAAGCCACAAAAAGATGAAAAAGCAGTAAACAACCTAATAAGACGAAAATGACTGAACAAAATAAAAATGATGCAACAAGACGCAAAACGCAATTAGTGATATAACAAGACAGAAACAAGGTATCAAGCCAAAGACAATGTAATAGCCGTGACAAGATTTAACAAGACATATCAAAATTAAAATGCTGCAAATGACTCAGCAAGACAAAGATAACAAAACGAGACAAAAATGACGTAACACACCGAAAACAACATAAAAGATGTAAATGACAAAAGCGATGTGAAAAGACGAATGAGATAAAAGACGTAAGGAGATGAAACAGAGAGAGGGAGACTCGACTGCACAGAGTTTCAATTAGCTTTGCACAGAAACAGCCGGTAGAGATGTGCTACTTTTGATTTTTATACTTTGAGTACATTTCAGATCGTGTAATTTTTCGCTTTTACTTGAGTAAAGAAATTAAATTAGTTCTTCTGCTTCTACTGGAGTCTCTTTTTTCCACAAGTATTTGTGCTTCTACTCAAGTCTGTGTACTTTTGTTACCTCTGCTTATAAATCAATACACCTGCCTAAAGGGGAACCAAAACGTGTGTGTGTGTGTGTGTGTGTGTGTTATAGGGCGTGTCTGTATATGTGTGTGTGTTTCATATTAGTCATGTATCATATTCACAGAAAGGAATGCTGGTATTCGAACCCTGTGTGGCAGTGAGAGGACAGGAGGTTAGAGTTTTGTGGCGTACATACACTCCTGACCACACAGTTTCTCCCTCCCCGCCTGCGTCTCTGGCTCGCGTATCTGGCCGTGTGCAGTAATTGGCCACACAGAGCCCAGATCTCTTTGTTTTCGCCCTGCAGAGGCTTGCGGTAGACATGTACAAGCAGTAGGCCTCGTAAATCTGTGGGACTCCAGTGTCAGGCCCAACGTTGCAGCTCCGCTTCTCTACAATGACTTCACTCCCACCCAAAATTCCCACTGTACCGCACTCAGGACCCGGTCCAAGAAACTTCATTTTATGACTTTTATGTGATATGTGTATCACTCACTACTGTCTGTGTGTGTGACAGAGACTCTCTCTTTCCTCACACACCCCAATTTAGCACAATTTAGTATTTTGATGCTGCTCAGAGGCTGTGATTATATGTCTGTCTTCACTGTTTGCTAGTTTTTTACTTCATACTGCAGCGACTGTTTGGCTTGGACTCACTTCACTGGGTTTTTAAACTACAGTTGTGGGTTCCAGACTGGGTCAAATATGGTTCAGTAAATAAATAGTCTTAACTTCACAGCCCTGATGAGATAATGCGTTGATTCAAATGCCTGCAAATGAATTTAAGTATATAATCCAGTGCAAATTTTAGCTTTTAATGCACGAGACTTAAGAGCAGAAATCCTCACATTAGGAGCTGTAACAGAATATTTTATTCATGAGCGGTACTTAGCTTCATAACCCTGGCTTATACATTATATATACATTATTAACAAAGCTTTTTTTGTGAGTCAGATCAGAGATGCTCATCTCTCTACAGCAATGGTTTCCAAACTGGGATCTGGGGACCAAGAGGGGTCCTTGAGTAGGTTGTAGAGGAGCTCCAGCAAAGGGAGGAAAAGAATATATTAACTCTTATCACATTTTTTGGAAGTTGGAACAACCAGGGAAGAAATACGGTTGGCTGTTTTGATTGATTGTCATCTCTAAAGAGCTATTGATCGTTGGCAAAAGGGCTGTCCTGATATCATACTAGAGAGATTATGGAAAGATGCTAAATTGAAATACTCACTTCTCTGACAACGACACAAAAGCCACCGAAATTTCTATGAAATTTTCTATTAGAGTTCAAATTAATGCCAAATATTCGCCAAATGACTAATATGTTAATGAAGTCTGGTAGGCAGACATGGATTTTAAACTGCAGAATGTCTATTTTCAGAGCAGTGGGGTTTTGTTTTCAGGATAACAGGCTTAACTTTTACCTGAACAGAAAACTGATAAGCAGCTGATCACCAAACAGTGTAGGACTCGCTGCCGCTTGTTATTGTCAAGTTATAATGTTGTGCTCGTCTTGCGCTCCTGCAGCGTGCCTGAGCTTCATTGTGTCTAGGTAAGAGGGGGCAGGGGGAAAAATTCACTTCAACCATAGACTGTATATTAAATAGGATTTCAACTTATTTAACATACAGTCTGTGGCTCTAACTGTTTGACTGCAGTACTGACTTTTGCAGAATTGTTACATATTGCTCCTTTAAATACACAATTATTATTATTATATGACCAAAAGAATTAACGATAATTAATTTGTCAGAAAAAATGCTATCTGTGGAATTATTTTTTTAAACTTTGTTTATTGTGTGTTATGTCTCTTTTTTGGCAAATGACTTAAACTAAAAATGTAAGTGTAGGGAGGTGGAGAGTGTCTGTGCAGTCACACTCACTGGATAGATACTGAAAAGGCAACCAGATAAACTGACAAAGGGTTATTGTATTTGTTATCATATCTGTATTATTAACATGATATTAATATTTCATTTTTGCAATGTCATGATTATCACCAGTACCAGTACATCTCCACACCCCAGTTCACTGTGAAGACTTTTATCTAGCTAAAAGTAAAATTAAAAAAAAATAGTCAGAGGGGATTCCTTAAGACAAACTCCTCAAATTGGGGGTCAGTGTTTTAATGTGCATGTATTGTAGGGGTCTTGGTCATGAAAAAGTTTGGGAAGCCCCTGCTCTAGAGATGTATGTGACCGTTTCTCACAACAGAAGCTGCAAAAGTTTGCACAAAATACATTTTTTTGCCTTGCAGCGGCTCCACCACTCTGATCACTTCTGATGATGCGTTTTCGTCGCTCCTTCGAGTCAAAATGTAACAACAGCGTAACTACAAATGACATTTCATCACACACACACCGAACGACTGATTATTATTTGCATTTCCATAACATGGGATGGACGGGTCACTAAACGCAACATTACCATGTAAAAGAAGATTTCGCCTGTAGGCTGTGCGCAGCGTGTCAGGCAGCCTTCAAAGCTGAATCAAAAGATTTATCTCGTTTGAAAAGTCAAAAGTTCTGCCAGCGACACCTTGATGAATCTGCGCATAAATGAAAAAAAAAAAAAAAAAAATACCGCCTTTCGGGAGAATTCGTAGCAAAGAGGAGAACGATAAAAGTCCTGCAGGAGGAGAGGGGAGGGAGGCAGAAGTTTTTTCCCTGAAAGTTTGTGCAAGCTTTCACTTTCTAGGCGGGGTTACTGTAAGCTGCAGCAGCATGGAGTGAGAGAAACAGGACGGCGAGCGATTGCAATGCAGCACTATACCGAGCTTCCATCCAACTTAAATAAGCTCTCCAATTCTCCTCTCTAAAAATAACCATGTACTCCCCGTACTGCTTGACACAGGTAAATTATCTTCTCTTCTTTCGTTGTTGGGGTAGGCTGTTAGTTGGGACGCCGGGTGTTTTATTGCGCTGCCTCTGTCTGTTATTTTACATGTGTGTGTTTGTTGTGTTTGAGCGTCTTTCTGCTCTCTGGCTCACTCTGAAACTTCGCCTCAGTCCCGCGACTCTCGTCCCGCCGCGGAGCGCGTCTGTGCCGCAGGAAACTTTCTTGCGCGTTTCCATCGCACATGGTTTTGGAGAGAAAATGGCGCTTCTCCTGAAATGTATTTCATATAAAAAAAAGAAGGAGGGGAGCCCCGCAGGAGGAGGGGAGAAAGCAGAGCGCAGGGACAGATAGACGGGCTGTGTGTGGAGCGGAGTTTAATATTACTGCTGCAAGATTTTTCCAAGTGTCGAGGCTCGCAAGAGTTTTTGGCCGCTGAGAGGAGAGCACAGGAGAGGCAGGAGGGGAGAGCACACCGCCGCCTTTAGGGCTGCTTTCATGTGGAGCTGAGACCGGGAGAAGCTTGTGTGTGTGTGTGTGTGCGTGTGTGTGTGTGTGTGTGTGTGTGTGTGTGATATACTTTGAAGAGCGTTCTGCATCCTCCGACATGGGTGTTTTTCTGGAGCTCTGCTACACCAGTTGACTAGTTGACAAGTTTTTTTTTGCACTTGAATGCAACACGTGCTGACATGTGTAGCTGCAGGTTAACAGGAACTACACTGATTTTCTAGATCTCTGTTAGAGCTACAAGAATTAATCGATTATTAATCGATTATCAAATTAATTGCAAACTATTTTGATAATCGATTAATCGCTAGAGTGCTTTTTTTCATAGAAAAAAGTCAAAGTTCTCTGATTTCAGTTTCTCAAATGTAAATATTTTCTGGTTTCTTTACTCCTCTGTGATAGTAAACTGAATATATTTGGATTGTGGATAAAACAAGACATTTTAGGATGTGATGCTGGTCATTTTTCACTATTTTCTGACATTTTATAGACCAAACAACACATCAATTAATCAAAAAAGTAATTAATCGATGATGAAAATAATCATTAGCTGCATCCCAAATCCACATAATATACCTCAGCCTGTCTTCTCATATTCCTGTTTTCCTGAGTGTAGAAGCAGTGTGCTGAGTTGCTTTTCATGTCACAGCAACTTTTAGCGTAAAGTCGGTTCTTCTAAATTCTCGAGTGTCTAGTTGATCAGTGGTTTCCTCTTTTCCACGCTATTCATATGATAAAAACAAAGCACTGCTTGTTTTAAAAAAGTATTGCTGCAACATCATATTTAAAGAAGGTTATTTATATTGTTATTTGCTGTTGTTGTCAGGGAAACGATGAATGTCAGGAAATTTTCCAAACTGATTACATACTAGCTGTTTGAATTTGTTTTTATAGTGTGATGCAATGTGGTGAAATGAGTCTGTTCAGGTGTGAAGCATTTATAATAAATGTCGCCGTTTGACCAATATTTAATTATTTTTCTGTCGTATTCTAACTGTTTTCTAGTAATGATTCACAATATCAAAACCTCAGTTGTTTTAATAATTCATCTCAGCCTAAAAATACGACTTTGGCAACAGCAAGAGAGAGTGAACAGAAATAATCTAAAAGGCTGCTTGCAGAACTTTTTCAATGCCACAGCCGTATAAAAATGTTCAGTTTTCTTCTCTTTCACAGTCTTAAGCTACATATTTCATAAACTGTAAGTGGAACTATAAGACCAGCAAAATAAAATCCTAAATTAAAAAAAAAAACTTAAATGTTTCCTTCCAGCAGGCAAAGCAGCTTTTTTTTCCAGCTTGATAAGGTTTTTGAAGGTATTTCCTTCATTTCAGCCAACCAACCTGCCCATGTTATACAGCTGCTGGAAGTCTTTACTCTTATAAAGCAGACTTGTTTATCCCTCATTGGCTTCGTCTGACAGTGGACTGCCAGGGCGCGTTTGATGTGTAATTCATTCCTGATTTTTACAGTGGTTTTATTAAAAGACTTTTTCCTCCCATCATCTGCCTCTGACGACTTTCCTACCAGAGGCTGAGAGAGAGGATGTTCTCGGCTCCTCTCTCTCTCTCTCTCTCGTGTGGGCACATGTCATGTCTGGTTTTCTATTTCAGAAAACATTTAGCAACTCCGACCATAATGCACTGACACCAGAAAGGGAAAAGGAGATTTTTTTAAATTATCATTTTGCCTTAATTCCTCATTTTATTGAGGAAACTATTAGAGGCCACTTTAGTGTGTTGACTTAAGATTTAGAGGGTGAGACAGACTGAGTCTAAGTCTTTTTTTAATTTCTAGTTTTATTCAACTTTTAAATCTCATTTGTACTATTTATGAGACTTTCCCACTTTTCTAACTATTATACTCCTTCACCTGCTTCAACATACATACAGGTCAGCTTTTCAACACAACCTTAAAATATTCAACATCATTATTTTCCTTTCCTATTCCTTTTTAGACTATTAGTTGACGTAAAACTCACAAGGTGGCACTGATTAATTTAAAGTTTTTATGAGTTTTGTTCACCTTTTAAATCTCATTCACACTAATTTGACCCGTTCCCACTTTTCCAGCTATTATAATCCTTCACCTGCTTCATATAAAAATAAAAAGCCAGCATTTTGGTTTAGTGTCAGCTTTTCAACAAACCTTAAAATATTTAACATTTTTCAAACATCACTGGAATTTTTTCGACTTTGAAAGTCAGCATATTATGATGAGCATAAGAAATATTGAGTAGATCAGAATAATCTGTGTGTATGAGATGGTTTCAGAGGGGAAACTGACTGAATCTAACTTTTTAAAATGAGTTTTACTCGACTTCACACTCTTGCCAGTATTATACTCCTTCACCTGCTGGTTGATACAAATTAAAGCCAGCAACTTGTTTGGTGTCAGCTTTTCGACAAACTGTAAGGTATTAAACATTTTTCATACATCATTGGTGTTATTCAGCTTTTAAAGCCAGCAAACTGTGATCACGAGCATCACACATATTGCCTGAATTAGAAGAATAGAATCTGTGTATATCTGTGTGAAACTGACTTCATCTGACTTTTTAAATGTGTTGTATTTAAATCTCATTCATTCTAATTTGACCCTTACCCACTTTTCCTACAATTATACTCCTTCACCTGCTTTGTCACACAAATTAAAGCCAGCAATTCAGTTTGGTTTCAGCTTTTCAATAAACCTTAAAATATTCAATATTTTTCATATTTCAAATTGGTATTATTCACCTTTTAAAGCCAACAAACTATCATCACAAGCATCAAACATATTGCCTATAGATGAGAATAATCTGTGTGTGTGAGATGTTTTACCTGCACACACTTTTTAATGGCTCTCAGCTCTGCTGTTGTCCGGCCTGCATTTCCACACAGGCCTTCAGAAATGATGACTTTATCTGTAATTGATAAAAATTCTTTCACAGCAGATACTCCTCACACAAAAGAAGCTTTTATTTAGCTACATAAATTTCCCTTAATCAACACTAATTGGCAACAGAAGCTCATACAGTGTAATGTAGTGCACATGTTGCACACAGTGCTAACTTGCAGTGTGTCATTGGCTGCAGCACGGGAAAACCCCCCTCACACTCTGTGTTTCTTGTCATTTTTATTAAAATTTTCTACCCATATGTGTGTGTTGAGAAGAAACAACTTCCCTCTCCGTGCAAACAGCACCAGCAGCCCTCTCTCCACAAACACACACCCTCACACACACACACTCTCTCTCTCTCACACACACACACACATACACAGCATTCCCTTGCAGCCCCGTCTGCAGACGGAAAGGCACATTTTGTTTATTTAATTGCTGTTAATAATTAAAAATTCGAGCTTGGACCTCGGATATGGCAACAATTGTAAACAATCGAATGAATTATTAACTATGATAAAAGCCTCGCTGGAGAGAAGCAGCGTGCTGCATGACGGACGGACGGTGCGTAATGGAAGCAAATTACGGGCAGATCTTGCCCTGAGAGGAGAAAGAGTGTGTGTGCTCTGTGTGAACTTCTAGTGTGTTTTTCATGTTGATTTAATTTAGGGATAAAAAAAATCACATTTTAAATTAGGGATTTAAAAAAAAAAGTAAAACAGATATTATACGTCAGTTTTTAATTCCCTCTTCATTCCTCAAGTACATGTGAAAGCCTGTAATTTACAGTTAAAATTACGAATTGAAGCTCAAATTGTGTTTCACATGATTTTCTCTTGTATTTTTTTTAAAAATTGGTGATACTGTTATTTGTTTCAGAGTCCGTTCAGGCCACAATGACGCAGCACAAATCTGCACCTTAAAAAAACAACAACTTCAGAACATACTTTTTTGGTTACATTGCATTTCTCAGTGTGTTCAGTGGTTACTGTTCTGCAGCTCGTAATGTTGTCATCTCAGACTGTTTTCACTGGTGCGACATTTTAACTTATTCCTTCCCTCTGCCCCCCTCTGCCCGCCTGGACGCTGACCCCTGCTCTCCTCGCCTCTTAACACCCTCTCAACACTAAAGTATTACCCTACTCACCTTCTAAACAATGCCTTAGTGGTAAGTCCTATTATTTAGTCCCTATTTATTCCGCATTAGGTGTGTGTGTTTGCATATATTCCATCTTGAGAACATGTCTTTTTTTTTTTGTGATACACTCCTGCAGGACCGCTCACGCTGACCGACCTGCAGCTGGAGTTCTTAATTCACACACACACACACACACACACACACCATGAAAAGTTGCATTTTCTGTGTGTGTGTGTGTGTGTGTGTGTGCGTGTGTGTGTGTGTCTGTGTGTGTGTTTTTGCAGCCTTTTGCAGTTATTGGCAACATGGTCTGAGCGGACGACACGTGTTTTTTTTTTTTTTTTTTTTTTTTTTTTTTTGTCGTTGCAGTGCAAACAGACCAAAAACTGGCTGCAGCTCCGACCACTTTGTGTTTTTATGTGTGCAAAAGGAAAACATCAGATTGTAGGTTTGGAACACAGATAGCGAGATGCTTTCCTATTTGATTTTTTTTTTTTTAAGTTGTATACCAGCCTCCATTTGGAAATGTTTCCCTTTTATATCAATTGAAATTACATCATGCAGACTTTTCCTTCAGGCTTTTCGTCTTTCTCCTGCAGCTGCAAGTTCCTTTGTGCCTGGGTGTAGGCTGATTATCGGCTTTATTTTCCGATCATTTTAAAGAACTCTAGAACAGCCCGACCAATACTGGATTTTTTGGGCCAATACTTTAGGTACTTTACCAATAATTTAGGAAACAAAATATTGTGATATGTGTATATCAAAGATTACTGATATGATGGTTGATGTAGGGATTTTATGAACTGGAACAAAATGCACCTTTTCTATGTGGATTGCACACTGATTTGCACCTGTATCATCTGTAAAGGTACCCAGAAGGCAGTTTTCTAAAAATAATCTATGTATTCCAGTAAAATAATAATAAATAAATAGCTAAATAAATATCAGTAGTGTTCTGTATCAGTCAACTGATGAATATTTTAATACTGTCAGTGAATTAGGGGAGGGTTGTAGAACAGGAAGTAGCCTCTCAGTATTTACACCTGCCAGGGAGCTTCTTGTGTCCTCATAAATGTCCCAGACTGTGCTAAATCTAAATCACCAGTTTCCAATCATTGTATGTTCTCTAAAAAAAAGTTTTCATATTGATGAATACCTGTAAACATAAAGGCAGATACCGGTATATATCTGTCGGGCTTTTAGTCTTTATTTATACACATGCAAAATCCCAAATTACATCTTTCGCAATGAAACAGTAAATCTTTACTGGTATTTTTAATGTTTATAAATAATGAAGAATTATAAAAAAAAAAACCCACACAAACAGACAACTTGAATTTAGAAAAGGAATGCTGCCTATAAAACAAATCAAAACCAAGAAAAATCTGCATATCGCCCAATCAGTACATTGGTCTGGCTCTAAACACTATGACTAATGTTTGTGTGTGATCTGTTTCCAGGGTTGGAGAGTAACGGAATACAAGTAACAGAATACAGTATTTAAAGCATAAAATATGAGTCATTATATTCCATTACAATTACATTTTAAATTTGTGGTATTCTGAAATCAGTTACATCTTTAAAAATAGATTAGTTGAATGGATAACTTTGTTTCTGTCTGCCAAACTGCTGATATGTATCGCTAATTTGCCACAAATATGGCACATTTATTTAACACATAATATATGTTTTAATATTTGGACGTGTGTGGCGAGCATGAGTTTCTCGGTGTGACCCGTACACAGTGAGAACAGTAGATGGATCTCCAAAAGCGAGCTACATTCAGAATGACCCAGACGAATGAGCTCAGCAAGATGATTTTGAAGCAGTCCAGAAGTATTAGAATATGTTCCCTAACTTGAGTGAACTAATGGGATGTGTTACAAATCATATTTCAGGACATGCGTGCGACAATCTGTAGTGGAATACGTTTTAACAGTAACTCTCCCAACACTGTCTGTTTACTTTGTCCGTCTCTAATACTCTGGAATCACCTCTGCCTTCAGGTCACCGTCTCCACTCGTATGACGCATTGCTTTGTCCTCCCAGTCTGAAGCAGCGGTTTTCTTTATCAGCTCTATATGTTGCTCCAAGAGGATGTATTATATTTTTCTTACGTCACCACTAACCCTTATCACTCCTTATCACAGAGCAGTGTTTTCACTGAAAATATCAAAGCAAGATATAGAGGAGGGAAAGCATGAGCTGGTTTGTTTTATCTAAAAATCTGATTAAATTAGTGTAATCAATATCCGGGCTTTCAAGCATTAATTTTACATTTACACATATTTTGGTGAGGTGGCCCTTACGCTGCTCCCACTCCTCCCCTCCCTTCCACTCTGCTTCCTCTCTGTCTCTTCCCAAGGCCTGCAGAATGAGTTGGAACAGCTGTTCAGAGGATTAAAAATCTGATGGAACCGCAGTCTGAATAAACAGAAAATGTTGGATTTTTCAGAATTAAAGACACACACACACACACACGTGCACACAGACATGCGTGGAACATGCACCTAAAACCTCTGGTGCCATGTCTTCATGCCAATTAGGCCCGTGAGTGGTTATTGCTGGATTAACCGGGTTGCCAGTTTCCAGGCGACTGTGTCTCACCTTTATCCTTTGTTCAAGCCAATCGCTGCAGTTTTAATTTGAAAAACAAGCACCAAAGTCACATTGCGAGGAGTTCAGAATTGGTCTCACTGCCTGTATCACATTTCTCAGATAGGTATATTGAATTATGGTATCACTGTGGGTTTTGGTTCAGTTGCACACAAGTTTAATTGTCTTAATTCTCTATATATACAGCTGCAGTGTAACTCGCTGATGCCAGACAGTGAAGAGAAGTTTAGTTTGTGTGGATATTTGTGCAGAGAAGTGACCCGGCAGCCAGTAAAGCACTCCACTTTTGGCCAGCAGACAGAAGAATGAACTCATAGTGTGTTTGATTGACAGGTAGGGCTGATCTATTGTGCTCACTTGTAACTGAGTTGTGTGCGCACACGTGTAAGAGGGGAAAGACAGGCAGGGAGTAGAAGGGGTGAAATCGGAGTCCCTGATTGGCCGTGCTGCTGTTTTGTGCTGTGCAGGCTACGCCGGATCTTTTCCCCTCATCACGGGACACCAGGAGGTCATAACGCCAGACGCTTGCCTGGGACAGCGTGTTCCTTTTACTTATTCATTCATACCACACAGCCAGTCACAGGCTGATCTACTGCAAAAGCCACATTATTAATAGATCTTAAATGTTTTACGCATCGCTCTCTAACTGTTTGGCTCGTCCAGTGTGGCATTTTTTATGCATTTGAGGCTTCCTGCCATTGTCAAAAAGTTCTGTGGGGTTCTGTGACCCCTAGGAGGTCCTCAGAATTACAGAGGGGCTGCCAAGTTATTGTTTAATCATTTGTTTTTGCTAAAATACGTAATTAATTAATATTTATTCAACTAATTATTAGCAAAGATGAGTCTGCCTATTCGTTTAAAAAAGCAAAACATTTAAAAGAGCATTATGTAGCAGTTTTGTGTGCAGAAATGAGTACTGCAGTCCAGATAGTGAGTTGGAGCCATAGATTGTATATTAAATAGGTTGAATCCCTATTAAATATACAATCTATGGTTGAAGCGAGTTGCCTATGCTTCCTCCTACCCAGACTCAATGAAGCTCAGGCAGGCTGCAGGAACACTGCAGGAACACTGCAGGAGTGCAAGACAGTGCAACACTGTAAATGGACAATAACAAGCGAGACGAGTCCTACACTGTAAGTTGATCAGCTGGTTATAACTGTCTGTTGTCTGTCAATGTAAAGTTAAGTTAGTTATCTCGAAAACAAAAGCCCACTGCACCAAAAATACACAATATTGAGTTTGATTTCAGTAACTGACTTCCTTTCTGCCTGCAAGACTCCATTAACATATTTCTCAGTTTAACTATTATAAACATCTACTGCTTTTGAAAGATGAGGACTTATAAGGACACTTGCTCATTTGGCAAACATTCAGAATTTGAATTCTAATGACCATGAAATGGACAAACAATAACATAAGTTAAGGGCCAGAATAGAGATTTCAGAGGACACCATGGCTGTTGTGTTGTGGTCATAGAAGTGAGTATTTCAGACTAGTTAGCTATGAGTTATTGACACATATTGGTTAGCTGTATTACTATCACAAGTGCACAGACACTCTTGTGAGCCACAGTGAATCATTTTGTAATTTCACAACTCCACTGCAAAAACCACTGTGAAAGTGTAGTAGGGGGCAACCCTAACGCAAACGAAGTGCAAACGAAGGAAGACCCGAAACTATTCAAGCTAATATATCTGCTAATGGGTCCATGGCCGGGAAAACGTTGAAGACCTCCTTCCTAAAACAAGGAATTAGACACCCAGGACTTCAAATATGAGCTTTTTCTTATCTTTGCAGCCTCACAATTGGTAGCATGTTGCAGATGATCTGCATTCTGTTTACGTGCCATATTTCTAAGCATACAACTGAGAAGGTTATGAAGGTTCCTGTGATTAATGTCTTTGTCAGTGATAAATTTTCTGCCTGTATTGTCAGCTGGTGACTGGGGGCCACCATGCGTCAGCAGGAGCGAATTTACGGTAGATTTTTTTTTTTTGCAAAAAAGACATTCAGGAGCTCTCTCTTTGGTGGCAAAGACAAAGACAAGATGAGCCGGGTGCAATTTGGCAGCAGGCAATATAGATTTGAATTAAGTAGCATGTAGTTTTTATCTCGCGCTGCATGCAGAGAGAGGCAGGACCAACTGTGTCTCATTCAATATCAGCACAGCTGTCCCAGCATCCGTGGAGAATGGATTCCTACTGCTACTGCCATGGGAGGCTCCAGCCAAGAAGAATGGGAGGATATCCAGTGTGTGTGCTTGTGTTTTAAAAGGAAGGCGAGGAGTGAGAGGAGAGAGTAATACGCTGGTGTGTCTGTGTCTCTCTCTGTGTGTGTGTGTGTGTGTGTGTGTGTGTGTGATTTTGCATGTGTGTGTCATGTTGTCTCCACCCGCCTCACTTTTCCTTCGCTCATGTCACCTCTGGCATGGATTAGTCTTTGGCACAACTCTGGCGGTGCCCGTGGCCCCAGCGCGGTTCTGTGGTCGCCGATATGTTGTGCTGTTGCCATGACTACTGAACACACACACACACACTCGCACACACACTCGCACAAACACACGGGTGCTAAATTACATAATTGAGCTAGAATATACAGAGGAACACAAAATACTTGTGTACAATATGAAAGCAGAGAAAGGGAAGAGGGCGGGGGGGGCAGAGTGTAGTGTGTAAGAAGGGGTGGTGGGGGTGGGGGGGGGTCTCAATTTAGAAACCACCAAGACAAAGTGTGCCTTTACCAGAATGAAGCCTGAGCAGCAAACAGAAATACATTAGTGAATATTTGAGAGCTTCGTCATAGCTGAGCTTTAGACATCAGTACAGCGTGTTCTTTCCTCAGATTTTGAGTCATAAATCTAAATAACAGCGCCGCCATTATGCGGCTATTTGGAACGTTGTGACAACCAATCTGACGGGGCGATTGAGGATAAGGTGTCTGTGGTGACACACAAGTGGTGCTTGTGTGTGTGAAAGAATGAGACACCGAGAGAAGGGAGAAATTTACAGTGTTTGTATATGAGAGAGGGTGTGGCACCTTAGGTTTACACAGATACACCATGAGGCACACACATATTTCTTATTTCACCCTCCTCCCCCTCCCGCTTGGCTTCAGTTTGTTTTGAATAGATCTTGTATCTGTGAGAGTATCAGCGATATGTCAGATTTCAGGCACCATTTCTGTCACGCTTGGCTTTTACTGGAGAAGGCTTCAAGGGCAAAACCTTTGAACTGCAAAGTGGCGTATCATTTTGCATTGATGACTCTATTAGAGTAATTTAAAGACCCCCTCCAGACATATACAGTTCCTCTGCTTTCAGTAATAATTTGTGCCTGGTATGTTTCTCTTCCACAAAAAAAAATCAATTATATTGTTAAAAATTCTTAATGACATCTACTCCCTCCCCCCCAAAGTTGCATATTCAACACTGAGCCTTATGAAAGAACAGCTCGCATGAACAAAGTGGTTTGTACGAGTGAACTTGTCACATTCAGTTTTCTCATACTTTAAATTTTCTCAAAGATACAAACACAGTTTACGAGCATTTATTTCAAATGAGGATATAATTCTAAACTTACACATAAAGGCCATCATTCGTCATTTAAATTAACTAATGTCAAGCGTATTGGATCTCACATCTAGGATCTTCACATGTAGGATTATGAAGTCACTATCCAAAGAGACATCCTCTGTTGCAATGCCTGACAGCAGCATCACCTATTATGGCATGTTTTCACATCGAACCATTTCCTCTTTATTTCAGTGACAGTGCAAACCTCAGGTGAACACAAGAACAGCACTAGTTATTCCCATTTCTTGGCTTCAGCAGGTCTTTTAATTCCATTGTTAAAACACTGTCAAAATTAGACTTCTCTTTATCAATCTATGAAAGTACAACTTTAGTCTTCAAACTCGTAAAGTTCTTTTTTTACTCTTTGTCTGACACGGCATGTTCATACGAATTCACCGTATGGAAAAAAAGGAAGAGAAAGTTCAGCTGAGAATATGCAAAGTCTCCTGCGTGAGGCCCAGTGATTGGCTCCCAGACTCATTGTGATGTCACAAAGTCCTGCTCATACATACACACTTTAAACTGGTGGTCAGGGCGAGCAGGGAAACTTTCCACCTGCAGCAGATGAAGGTCAAACCTCCAGAAATGAAAAAAAGCAAAACATGGTTTTGGTGTAGGGGCATAAAAAGCAACAACAAGAGTAGTATAATTAATTGAAATATCATATAGTGTTTTTTTTAATTAAAGAAAAACGTGACAAAACAGCATCATAATGAAGTCCTGTAGTGCTGCAAGTCTTATTCTCTAGATGTAAGGAAACATATATGTTTGGTATAGACCCCAAAGAATGTCACATCATTATGATTTAACAGTGAAAATGAAATTGTGACACAAAAACGATCAATCCCACTAATTTTGAATCATATTGCAATCACAAATCTGTCAAAATAATCACAATATGATTTTGTTTTACCATATCGTGCAGCCCCGAACAAAAGACATAAAACAATGGATCCATAGAGGAAGCTCTACAGTCTGATATTATCTGTTGCAAAATTAATGTGAGAATCCGTTATTTATTTGCACCAAAGCTACTAGTGTGAGGCCAGCGGCACAAAACTGTCATTGCTATAAAGGATTTCAGTCAATAAAGTCATGTTGCGGATTGCAAAGTGAATAATTGTTGTACATTTCGCAGTGTTTAGTTAATTTTGTTCTGTGTCTAGTGCTCCAGAAGACAGACTGAGAAATGTGTCTGAGTGTGCTTTGTTCTTGCATTGAATAAATTTGAACTAATGCCAGTATCAACACACGGAGCGAACGTTGACAATAATTCATTCTCTGTTCTTTCTTTTTAATCAACAAGTAACGTTTCCGTAAAGACAAGCTGCACGATATTGACTTCCCAAGATCTGTTGTGTTCCTCAAAGAGAAACGGGAGGGCTCGAACTTGTGGCCGGGCAAAACAAGGAACGTGCAAAGCCATTGTATCAGCCCGCCACAGGTCAACAGGAATAGATAGAGAGTTGTTGTTGCGGATCATTGACGGCCCACTCAAGGTCACTTCAGTGTGGGCAATCTGGGCATGTTGTTTGGCCTGTCCTGCCTGTCTGTCTGACCTACATCTCACTGCAATGGCTAAATATATACAGTAGACCCCTCATTACAAAGCTTCCAGATTAATCTGGATGAAATCTGAGCACCGTTTCACTCTGTGTGACTGCAGCCTTCTCTTCACGAGCTTCCCCAGGCTAAACTTTCTACCTCGGTCAGTCTGTCACACATGCTCTCACTATCCCAAAAGAAAGAAAAACTGGCAGATGCAGGAATTCACACAAACATGGCACACGTGTACATATTATCATCTTATGAATAAGGCAGAAACTGTAGCCATAATAGGTCTACCCAATCAGAAACAAACTCTCTTTACATTTAGTGTGTCTGTTTGAATTCAAGCTTAACTACAAGCTATATTTTACGGTGATTTACACATAAAACACCTGCATGCACTTAATCACATGAGGCACAGGTGTGCATTCTTTTAAAAAAATCACACACAGTATGACTGTGTGTTACAACAGTAGCAGTAGTGTATATATGTTGTAGGATGGTGTTTTTTTTTTTCTTTTCTTTTTTGTTTGATGTACACACCCAGCCCTTACAGATGGATTCATTTAGTTCATTTGCCTTGACTGTAAATTGGATGTTACTCACCACTATTGATTTTGTAAAAGTTGATCATTACAATATTATTTTCATACAAGTGAACTGTTAATGATTAGGCTGGTTTGGTCAAGTTTGCATTTGTATTACTACCACTCTGAGTGTTTCAACCAATCCATTACTTTTAGCTAACTAACTAACTGAAATGCTGATCCATCCTTTTTACTTCATTTATTAAACCATTAGGCTACTTCAGCCAACTACTTCAGCCATTTACCCGTTTCTTTTAGCTGTTTCAACCATTTAACCATTACTTCAGTTAACTGTTTATTTAACTAGTACCTCAGCTAAGTATTTTAACCATTTCACCATTAGCTTCAGCTGATAGTTTCAACCATTCAACCACTGAATGATTTACTTTTAGCTATTTCTAGTACAATTTAGCTATTTTAACCATTAGTTTTAGCCAACTATTACTTAAGCTAACTTTTTTTTAACTATTTAAACATTTCTACTTTAACTATTTCAAACTTTTAGCCAGTACTTTAAGTGAGCTATTTTTTAACTTTTTAATCATTAATTCACCTAACTATTTCAGTCATTTTACCATTAGGCTTCTTGAGCTAACTATTTCAGATGTTTAGTAATTACTGTTAGCTAACTTTGTCAACCTTTTAACCATTACCTTAGTTAACTATTTGAATAGTTATCTTTAGCTAACTATTTCAGCCATGTAACTATACTTTCAGCTAACTATTTCAAACATTTACCTGTTTGCTTTATTTGAACTGTTATTTCATTGGGCTGCTTTTGGCAAATGAGTTAATAATTTATGCATTTTCCAGCACTTAGTTTACTCAACGTAGATTTTTTTTAAACTTCAAATTGTAAATTGCGTTTTTTCAGATTAGCCATCTATGGCCCCCTTGTCTTCCATCCATCTATCCATCCTTTAATTACCAAAAAACAAACAAACATCACTGCACTCCTGGTGAAGCCTGGAGAAGCAATTACAGTCAAAAGACTCAATCGAGCCACACTTAATTGTGAAGTGACGGCGGTGTCGGAATTGTTGTGTTGTCAAGGGATGACATCACACAGTGACGCCACTCGATGATGTTATAGCATTCATTATCTTTTCACCGCTTCTTTGGCTTTCCTTTAAGTAGAGGAGGCATAAAGAGGCATTGATTGGCTCGTTGATTGTACCTCAAATTTCCCGAGGCTTTCTTTCATCATCACGCTACATTACCTCATGCTGCAGCAGAGGCAAAACAGTTTCAAGTAGAGTCCTGGATATGTCGATCCTGCACAGGAGATGAACACAGTGACCATGCAGGAGTGTAATCCACACCGGCTATTTAGCAGATAAGATTATGAGCCCAGCTATGATTGTATTCATGACTTAAATTAAGCATCAACTCTTGAGATCTGCTTTTTATTCTCATTCGCCGGCAACGTAGCTTTAAAGCTTGTGATTGGGTTTAATAGGCATTTATGGGGTTAATGTTGGAGGAAAAAAATCTTTTCCTGTCTTGGGGGTGGGTGGAGGAACGTTGACGCTTGGAGGCTTATGAACCCGCAAGTCAAACAGTAATGAAAACAGTTGTGACCTGATTTCAAGAGCCGGGGAAAAAGATGTAGAGTAGATGGGAAAGGAGGACTTTAAGTTACAGACAAAGAAACGCAGACAGCAACATCCTGGGACAGCAAAAGCTGCATGCACTTCTTTTTTTTTTTTTTTTTTTTCTTTTCTCACTTGCGTTCTTACTTGCTTGTGTTCCCTTTCATTACCTTTCCCGTCTGTTTCTGTCTGTGTATCTAATTCGGCCACCCTGTCCGGCAAGGAATAGCTGTCACCCCGGGGAACAAAGCGCTAGATCTTGCTCTTTGGAGCAGGAAGTTGGCACAGGGCCAAGGGTGGAAAATCTATACTCGGTTGCATAATATAACATATCTTTACCTCAGATGAACTCTGAGGAGGCCTGGCAGCTGTGAGCAAACAGAGCTGGAGGGCGGGAGTTTGTGTGTTATTAACTGACTCTGTTTGTGTGGAAGTGTCCGTGTATGAGTGCACGCTCTATGCTTCTTGTGACTTCGCTGTGTTTGCTGGCTCCTGCTGCAGGCCCGAGGCTGTTTGAGACCCTCTTGACAGTCGAGCAGAGTACAGTAGAGTGAAATAGGCCCTTGTTGAAATAAAAAGCTAGGATCAGAGTAGTTGAGTGGAGGAGGCCGAGGCCAAGCAGGGCTCAGGGTTAGACTCAAACACAACTCTGTGGCTTCTAGTTTTGGCCCAGCAATTACTATCCCGACTACAGCTGCAGCGTACTCTGCAAGGGAATTCAGATATAAACTTTCTGCTCTGTTTAGGCTCAGAGAAATAGCTGCAGGATTAGTGTGTGTTACATGGAAAGTTGTATATTTGACTGGAAAATTCAGTGCAGGATGAGGATTTCATGTCACTGCTAAAATATAAAACGCAGATGGTCCAGATTTAGCTTCACCCCGCAAGTTCACAGAGCAGGACAATCTCTGCTCCTCAAAAACTCTTTATGACAGTTTATAAATTCGCTTCCATCACTCAACTCCCTGCTCTCCTGTTATTAAGACGTCTAGCTGCTCGTTTCTGAGTCACAATCTTATAGGAGTCCTTGTTTTGATGTGATCGCCTGCAACCGTGATGGAGAAACATCGCGCGCCGCTACTCATTTCTGGCTGCAGCTCTCGTCGAAAACGGGACGCGGAGGGAACGGACCCGAGAGCGGTCGGCTGTCTGACGTGTCAGGCTGCTGTCAGTCTCTTCAGTGTGCACGACGTCTTGAGAAAAGCCTTGTGAAACTCAAACCGAGCTCATTATGGTCATCATCTGGAATATAGCGCAATCATCTCTGCCACCTGTGGCAAGCAAAAGACTCTTGTAGGCCTTATGGACCTGTCTGTTAGCGTCACATATCAATTCACACACATTCATTCTATTCATCGTGTTATTTTTTTTTTTATCCCCCTGCCTTGTTTTTCCTCTCCATCTGCACACCTGAATAGAAGTATTTCCAAGCTAGAGTTAGGACTCATATGGGGACCACAAATTGACTGTATATTGCAGCCAGGCTGTGGAGATTTATGATGAAAGTGAATAGGGATGGTGTGGGCGGGTATGCAGAGGTGCACATTATGGGTGCATTTTTGTTTTTTTTAATACTTGGAGGAGCTGAAGGCCTTGAGAACGGTGTAGAGGAGTGAAACAACAGCAGAATTATTTCCTTCTTTTGGTTCGGTTCAGAAAGACAGAAAGATTATAGAAAGAAAAAGACGGAGATGGGGAAGAAGAGAGGGAAATGGGCGGGAATGAAAGAGGCCATAGTCTGTGTATTGTAAATACAGTAGAATGGGGAGCACTCCATGTCCTTTTATTTTTTCTAGCAGCATGATTTGTTTGATTTACTCTCTATCAATCAGCGGAGGATGTATTTAAACGAACTTGAAGTATATTTGAGAAAGCCTCTTTATAGCTGTGGCTGTTTGTATTCTCCTTTTACTTTCCTTGGAAGCAGACCGTGATTAAAACAGACGATATAGGCGTATTGTATTTCCTAGGGGATTGGAAGGAATGCAAATGCATCATAACCATATTATACTAGTTAGGAGCGGTGCGTGTTGCCAAGCCTCTGGATACAGGAGAGAGTAGAAGCAGTTACACTAAAGGGAACCGAGTCCCACAAAGAGCCAGAATCCCACAACTGCAACAACACGAGAGGATATCTGACACTGTTGGACTATATTTGACATTTCAGAGGATACACACTGTCCCGAAGAAGCCGGCGCTGCATAAAAAGTCAGGTTTCTCTCTAAAACCTAAAGGAGGAAACCCCCAAAAAAGTTTTCTCTCTTTCTCTGTCTCTGTCTCTTTCTCTGTGTGTGTGTATGTGGGTCCAAGCGCCGCAGAATCCGTTTGGCATTTTTGTTGTGAGGGAAGCATGTTGCTGGTGGGACCTTGGCCTGCACAATCCCTCCTCTGTTAAAACAATGCGGCAGTTGTCCTCCCTAACCTAATTACTCCCTCCCGGGGGAGAAAGGCAACAGCACCAAATCCCATAGTTAGGAGCTCTGATCTGGGCTCTGCTGTAAGAAAAGGCCTCATTCATTTCGCTCCCTCCTTCACCACGCATGCACAGACACACACACTCACACACTCACACACACACACTTTCTATTTTTCACTGCGATTGGGTTTGGTCTGATAGATGCTAATTATGCTCTAATATATCCTGACATTTCTCTTGTTATCTGTTTTTCTTGTCATCGTAACGTTTTATTATTGCTGTAAATGTATTAATGCTGAGGCCGTAATTGCATCTGAAGGTTGACTAATGTCATTTTCACATGACTTCAGTGTTAAAAACACTCATGCATGTATGCACTGAAAAAATGGACCCAGTTTCAGGGCTGGACAATAAAGCTTACAAATAATATTGCTATTTTTCGGCTATACCGAGATAGATGACATACCCATTTTTTCTAAAAAAAACATATTGTAAATGCTCAAAAGGCGCCAACATATGATGATATTAAGGAATATGATGCATTGATGTAGATTAAACCACCCAGCAGTGTATAAAGTAGTTAAAATTAGCTCGA
The DNA here is from genome assembly GCF_056507025.1 of Lutjanus erythropterus. Taxonomy (NCBI): domain Eukaryota; kingdom Metazoa; phylum Chordata; class Actinopteri; order Lutjaniformes; family Lutjanidae; genus Lutjanus; species Lutjanus erythropterus. The sequence continues at coordinate 19,503,873 of NC_139335.1, read as the reverse complement.
CCTTAACTGTCTACAGCAGGAAAATGCTACACACACATTAATCCAGCAGTAATGTTAATCCAAAAACATTATATATAATAGTAAAACACTGAAAGGGACAACTTTACTGTGAAATGAGTACTGCGGTAATGCAATACTAACCTTAGTAAAATGTAGTACCACTGGGTGATATGGACACAATCACACAATATTTTTGACTAAATACCTAAACACTGATATTTAATCAAATAATCATCAGTAATGTGGATATAATGACTAATGCAAATAGTAGAACAGGTGGAACAGCCACACAACGTTTCTACTCTATCATGATATAGTTATATCCAAAACCCAAGTATAATGAATGAATTTCATTATAATATAAAGAATTTTGGTCAATAAACCTGTAGCACTTAAACTATCTTGATGTACACATTTTTTTAAAATAACACACTGTAATTTCTCAAAAGATGCAAACACATGATCTTATAGAATATGATATATTGATTTAGATTAAACCCACCTGCAGTATAACATAACCATAAAATTAGCTCGACTACTTTGCTAGCAGTGTTAGTGTTGCCATTATTTGACACAAGCTCAAGTTTTACCTTAAAAATGTCACAAATCTATTGTTAGTTGTATCAAACGATGTGCATATGGCATTAAAAACTGTACAGGAAAAACATATTATTACCAATCAGTAACAAACAGTGATATGTTTGTTTAAAAGAGCTAGGGATGGACAATATATCAATATTATATTGATATCCTGATATGAGACTAGATATCGTCTCTTGGATATTGTTTTATCATGTTTTTGTGAAAGCACTTTTGGTATTTGGTCCAAAACATCATGCATGAGCTGCAATGATTAATAGATTATTAACAGATTATAAAATTCATCGCCAACTATTTTGTTGTGAGTCATAAAATAAAGTTATAAAATATGTTCAAATTCTATCTGACCTATTTTTTGGTTTCTTTACTTTTCCATGACAGTAAACTGAATATATTTGATTTGTGGACAAAACAAGACATTTCAGGATGACATTTTGGGATTGGGGAAACAATAAACAACATTTTTCACCCTTTTTATGGATCAAACAACTAATCAATGAATTGGTAATGAAAATATTCCTAATTGAGATGTATATCGTATATCATGTCATGAAAATATTGATTGAATATTAATAGCCATAAATAACCCAACAGTAATATAAGAAAATAAAACTAACTCTGAACACCCATTGATTGGGGCCAGAGCTACAACAATTAGTCAGGTGTCACCTAAATTAATCACTAGCTATTTTGATAAGTGACCAAATCTTTTTTGAGTCATTTTTAAAAGAAAAAAGTCCAAATTCTCTGATATCAGCTTCTTACATGCAAATATTTCCTGGTTTCTTTACTCATCTATGACAATAAACCGAATATCTTTCTCTTGTGGACAAAACAAGGCCCTGGAGGACATCACCTTGGGTTTTTATCAATGTTTTTCCCCATTTTCTAACATTTTATAGATAAAAAACTAATTACTCAAGAAAACAACTGACAGACTAAAGTGATAATGAAAATAAACGTTGCACCCCTATCTTGGGTGGTTTTCTACTGATGGGTTCTGGGTCAAGGTTCTCCAATTTTAAGTTTCTACCCATTGTCAGTGTGTTTCCTTAGATTATTGTAGGGTTTTTTACCAAAACTAAAATGTGACTCAGTGTTAGACACAACAAGCACCAACTGAACTCTGAAACTGTGTTAGCTAGCAGAGGAGTTCACTGACCTGAAATGAGTCAATTTTGATCAGCTGATTTAATTTCTTTTTAATTTTACTGTTGAGTTGTTGACCCAAACAACTGCAAATGCGACTTGTGCTTTTCTCTTCATCTTATTATCTAATTATGCATAGAAACAGAAAATGGAAAAACACTCTTATTTCTTGATGGTGCATTCATCAGCATCAGGAAGCGACTTTAAACATTTAAAATATACTGTCTACTTTGTTTAAAGACGTCTGTGTGGATGATGCTTTTATAGCTTCACGTCAATCCTTTGTTTTGCCTTTCTCACCCTGCCTAACCTCTCATCTGTCATCACTGCCCTGCCGTCACTTACTGGCACTGTGTAAGGCTTTAAAAACTTTATTACTGTAACTTCAGACAAGGAAGTCCGCATAGGAAGAGGGGAAAGGGATGTGTGTGTGTGCGTGCATGCATGTGTGTGTGTAGTGGCACTGGGTGTTAAAGTCTTAATTCTCCCTCAACCAACCTGTTTGGTTTTGTTTATTTGTCTATCCTCTCTCAGGCAGATTAGAGCAGCCATTGTGTGCAGGCTTGGGAAATAAAGCTCCAAGTTTATATTTGGAGATTGTTGCGGTGCTACGTTGTTGGTCTAGACTGTTAGGGTTTAGACGTCTTTGTCTGCAAAAAAGAAAATTCCATTTGTTGCCACTGAGATCTGAGATATCTTTTTGCGGGGGAGACCTGTTCACATATACAACAAAAACATTACATTACTGAACAGCATTTATTTGTGTTTTCTATATGTCATTTCAGATGGTTCGATTTGACTTTGTGGCCATTTTTTGTTCAGTGTGTTCCACACTTGGAGGTGGAAGTGTAACACACCACATGTCCTGGTGTACTCAGGGCATATAAGGAGATAGCAGTGTTTGTGTCTGTGTGTGTGTCTGGTCGTGCAGTGTTTGTCTTAGGCCGAGCTCCTTTTCCTGTGGTGTGTGTGGGCTCGAACGTGTCCAGCTTGTGTGGACCCTGCACCCTGTTTGTGCGGCTCGGCGCTCACCCTACGGCAGAAGCGGAAGCTCTGCTTTAACAGCATTAGCAGGGCTCTTCCTTCAGCCTCGGGCCCGCTGTGTTAACCCTATCGCTGTCCTCATGTTCCACTTTTCTGTCCCTGCATTGTCTGTCCCCCATATCTTCTGTTTGCAGTTCGCAGATTAAAATGTTCTCTGTGTTTTCTGTCCTAAATTCTCAGTCTTTGTTAACTCTTTAGGTCCTTCTGTTCTTGCCCCTGTTTACGGCTAATTTATGAACCTCTCCTGTTTATTCAGCCCTCATGCCAACTTGTGAAACCTGCCTGTCAGTGGCAGCCATGATTGACTTTCCCTGACATTATTAACCCCTTCATTGTCATTTAAACTAGCAGTAAGTTTATTAACCCCTCATTATGCCTTAGCTCTGTGCCTCCACAGACCTAAGAGATGGGTCTTTTTTTGTGTGTACTTTGCAGCCCCTCTAGGAAGTTGCTATGTTGCAACAGTTAACGCAAATTCAACCAATCCCTATGAATTCTGCACAACCTTGCAATTTTGTTCAATCATCCCAACCTTTCTGCAAATTTGCCCAATCATCATAGCATTACACAAATCCTACCAATCGTAGCAGTCCCCCACCCAAACATCATACATGTATCTCTTAATAAAATGACTCAGTGTTTTATTATTTACTATTATGTTGTATTTTTTTTTTTCCATGGGTATCGTAAAGAACACAATCTTTGTTATTGCTATTGATATTTATCAATGCTCTGTGCACATATTTATAGTATAATTTGTGTTTGCTCTTTTACTTGACCTTGAACTCCACAAAAATTTATTTATTATATATATTTGTGAAATACCCCCCAGGTGCATCTCAGTTAGAGCTTTTGTAATTCTGAGCCTTTTTGGTAAGGTTACTTATGTTTATGTTGCGAGTGTGTTTTTCTTCGAAAGCACCTTTTTTAATACAATTTTCATTTGCTCAGCTTGAAAAGCTGTCATGAAATCAGACATTTTAGGCTGCAACAATCCCAAAAAAAGGCTGTGAAATCCAGGTGGGACTGACATTTTCTGCACAAAACTGCAATTTGACAACTTTTTCTTGCAAGTTTTACTTGGTCCTACAATTTCATTGCAAAATACATACAAAAACATCACAACATGCATCACATTTTGTTAGAGAAAAGCTGCCATGAAATCAGACATTTTAGGCTGCAACAATCCCAAAAAAGCCTGCAAAATCCTAGAGGGACTGACTTTTTCTTTTCCCTCTTCTCTTTGCTATTATGTGACCCTGCTAGTTAAAGGGAGCAGACGTCACTAACTCTGTGTCTGAAGACATTTTTAATAATGTAAATGTAATGCAAAAAGCAAAAACATTGCAGGAAAGTCCCCCCTCTGTTCTTTTATTATGACTTTCTTTTCCTTTCACCCCGTCCCCGCTCTCCCTCCCGTTCTTTGTCTTTATTCTATTCTTTTTGCCAGGAGATGTCCTTCTTTATCAGGGCTCGCACAGACACATACAACCACACCTCTGTCAAATATTCGCCCCTGGTCGGTGCTTTTTGCCCACTGAGGGCACCAAACAAAGTACAGGCCTGCGGGCTGCGCGCTGAGCTTTTTGCTTCATTCAAGAATCCATACAGGCAGGCGGCAGGACCTCCGATCATCAGGGTTTAATTAATAACTTATGGCTACGGCTTAAGCTCAGTTACTTGGCTAATTTAAATGGAAACATATAAAGATAAAAAAGAATATATAGACAGGAGGCCATACGGGGGGTGTGGGGGTGCACAGACGTGGAGGGTGAGACAGTGGGGGCTGTGAGTTAGGGATTGCAGCAAAGCATTTGCATAAAGGGCAGGGCAGCATGCCCAATGGTGGAAAAGGTTGGCATCACGCCTTTCAGACTGGCAGAGAGGGAAGACTGGAGAGAGAGACAGAGAGAAAGAGGGGGGTATAGTCAATAGTGCATCCCTTGTTCAGAAAGAGGAGGTCCCTCGCTGTTGGCAGGAGAGCAGGCTAAATCTCTAGTTTGATTGTGTGCTAGATTGCCCCTTTATTTGTCTGATTGCAAAGCGTTCAACACTGCATTAGTAGTAGGCTTTACTTTCCTGGAGCCTTTATGCAGGAGGGGAGTTTTCCCGTCTTGGCCTGCTCTGTGATTGTCGCTGCACATATGTCTCAGAGTTTATATTGTGTGCAATCAGCACATCAGGCCGCTCGGGGAAAGTTTCTGACCTGTGTGTTTTATCAAGTCGGCGTTCGTCTCCACCCTTTATCCCTGAGCATCCAGCTAAGGTTAACGACGGTGTTGATTTAGCTTGATACCATGTTCAGATCTTAACAATTTACAATTTGCACAGGGACACACAGACAAATACAGGCCTGAAGACAACAGCCAGTGGCTTCTGTAGTGTGTGTGTGTGTGTGTGTGTGTGTGTGTGTGTGTGTGTGTGTGTGTGTGTGTGTGTGTCTTGCAGAGCCACAACACTGCTGTTCCCCTCATGCCGGCTGTGGTTGTGGTGATGTCATGGTAGTAGGGAGTGAAAGGGACGATTATTTAGCTTGGGCCTGTTATTTCTGGCCCTGCGTCCATAAGCACTGCATATAGAGTCTGGGCGCTGTGCTCTCCACATCGCCGGCCACCCGCGGTCATTATGACCACTAAGAGAGTGATGTGTGCACACTCATTGCGACCACAAGCCTTGATAACCCTTTTAATTTAGGGCTCTGTGGATGCTAATTAACAGTGGTGATGTTGAATTTCTGTATACTACTATAGGGATATTAGCACATGGAAAGCACACTGAACAGTTTCAATTATAAACTTGGAGCCTAGTTTTTCAGATTCATCAGAAACATCTAAAGCTATTCAAGTAATAATAAAATAAAATTGAGAACAATATTATCACATTAAAACTGCAAAGATAAATCATTATTAAATAAATTGCCAACTATTGTAATAATCAGTTCATTTAGTTAGACATTTAGGAACATTATCCTAAGCTTGTGAAAACAGTGATCAACATTTTTCACCCGTTTCTGACATTTTATAGACCAAACAAGTAATTGATTAATCAAGAAAATAAAAGACAGATTATGAAAATAATTGTTAGTTTCAGCGAAAATCACATTCTTGGTGTTTTTAATTGATACATAAATGAAAATATAATAATAATCATGTTCATTGTTCTAGTAGCCCTCACAACATTTCCAAAAATAAACAAAATTTTGGGATTCTTTGTACAAAATGATGCACAAAACATAGAGAGTATTTCCATTGGTGGAGGAAGTACTTAGATCCTTTAGTTAAGTGAAAGTACGAATACAGTAATGTAAAAAATAGTGTATTACAAGTGCACTCAAAAAACGAATGAATGAATGAAGTGTTTATCAGAAAAATGTACTATAAAAGTAAAAGCACTTTGAGCAGAAGTTCCCCTATGTTTGATATATATTACTCTAAATGACTTTATTAGATTTTTAATCAGATTCAATCAGTCAACAGCATTTAAATGCTGTAGCTGATCAAAAGTGGAATTGTGTTTAACTACTTTAAATGCAATTAGGTACACCAGTGGTTCTCAACCTAAAGCTCAGGCCACTTCCAAT